>NW_028317922.1:0-300000 GCF_062004578.1 Staurois parvus | reverse complement strand
AAAGTAAATAGGTAATAAGAACTCTTCCAAGTTGGAGTAAATTGTCGATTGTGTCATGCATGTACATATCGTGGTGCATCTTTAGGGCGATTCTGCAACAAAATTTCCTAAGGTTCCTCTGGACTGATATTTGATACACTTTCATTATTCTCCCAACTTCTCCAAATGGCTTCTCTGCCTGTAAAAATCTATCATGGCACAGCAGAGATGCTTGCCATAGTTCTGTCGGATACAGATTCATATGCAATTTACTGATTTGTACATGAATCTGTCACAAGTTCTGCCATTTGTCATGTTCCCGCGAGACAGAGTTCTAAAGAGTATCTACAAACTTCTTATGAATTCCAGGGACTGTTTTTTTTAGTAATGGGCATAGCTGGGTGATTACTTAGGAAGTGATGAAACTGAAGGAGAAAAGCTCATCAACACACAGCATGTCAGGACCTCAATCTGTAGGTCACATGGTGACAGCATAGGATAAATATAGCAAGCATCGAAAGCCTTTGTCACCCACATGCAGGATGTTTAGCTCCCACAGTTTTCCAAACAGGTTAGTGCCCGTTCACATTTATGCAGATTGGATGCGGTTTGAACTGCATCCAATCCGCATGACATGTAAAATAACATGCTTCCTATGGTGTCTGTTCACATATGTCCGGTGCACTGGCGGTGCGGATTCAGTGCGGTTTTAAAAAGAGTCATGTCCGATATCTGAGCAGTGTGGTCCAATTCATGTGTGGATTACAGACTATTGATTTTTAAGGGAACTGTTTCTAAACCGCATATGTGTGAACAAGATAAGATCATGAGCTAATCCTGACCTGAACCTGATGTAATCCTGACATGAACCTGTGAACAACTACTATGCCAATTAGCTGTGAAACCTGAGCTTCAATCCACACCGAACATATGTGAATCAGCTCCTAAGGTGGGGAGCCTAGCTCAGGATCGAACCCACACGTGTGCTCCCATAGCAATTGGCTTACTATGGGGGCATACAGAGAGGAGTAGGAACCTGGAATGCCGACTGGGGACCCGAAAAGAGGAGGTTTGGAGCTGCTCTGTGTGAAATCATTTCACAAAGCAGGTAAGTATAACATGTTTGTTATTTTAGTAAAATAAAATTCTGGTTACTGATTTAAAAAAAAAATTCCAGGCTTTACAATCACTTTAGAACAGGCCAGGCACGTGCATGTTTCTTGATCATGATAGGATTAACGATCCTTTCATGGCTCTGTACATTTCACACATAAATATAAATTGTTAGCTGTACCTTGTGTCCCACAATGGTTAAATAATTGACTTGTAGTTCTTGAACATCAACACTGATCTTTCCGAGCGCCTGTGCTGCATCTGTGTGTAACAAGACTGAGGGAAGGCCCTGGCTGACACGCTGTCTGGAAATGGGCATAAGCCGTTGTGACAGTTCACTCACAGGCTGCAAAAGTAGGAATCAACATACAGGTAATAAAACAGACACTTGTCAATGGCACTTACACATACTGTATATTAACTCAAAGCTGAACAAATCCTACATACACAGGCACTCAAGGTATCCACAAAATGGAAAAACTATTTTGTAGCAATGTTGGTACCAGAGGCGTATTTACTGTGAGGCAAACAAGCCGTTTTCCTTGGGTGGCATTTTTTTTAGAGGGCGGTGCCGTCCCCCTGGCAGAAGTGACACATGTGTGGCAGTGGCACACAGGGGCTGTTAAGTTTTTGCAAGCTTGCAGCAGTCTCCACTACATGGGATCCAATCTGCGAGAGGACGGTGGCCATTGGATCTGTAGGGCACACACAGGCCGGAGGGGGGAGAGAAGAGGATCCGAGCAGACAGATGAGGAAGTAGCCTGATCAGTGAGTGCTGCCTTGGAGCAGCCCGAGCTCGGCTCTGCCCATTATCTGTTATCTGTGTGGGGACTGCGGAGCAGAGGGTGCTGGCTCTGGATGGGAGAGGGAGGGGGAGGGGAGATTCTGGCTTGGAATGGGGGGAAAAAAGAAAAAAAAAAAAAAAAAAAAAAAAAAAAAAAAAAAAAATCGCACAATTTTTGTGTTGCCTAGGGCAGCACAAAACCTAAAAACACCACTGGTTGGTACCCTAGTCCTTCAAAAGAGCATTGCCATCTTAAACTATTTATTTTTTCTTTTATATTAGTGACATTACACATTGTTAAAGTGTTTGTAAAACCAAAACTTCCTGTTTAGTCTGAGACCAAAGTAAAGGGAATTTCTCCAACAGAAAACACTATGACAGTGATGGCAGCAGTGAATATACTATCATGCTGAAAATTCATATGCACCCTCTTTCTGCCTCACACGCTGATCTCAGCCAGTCAGCTTAGGCTATTTGTCAGTGATCGACAAAACCGCCAATCATGATGATAACATGCAGGACAGAGGTTCCTTCACAAAATAAATCTCTTCAGCCTGCAGATGCCACCTCATTCTAAAGATGACAGTGTGCTTCTGTTTATTACTCTAATTCTCAAATACAATTATATCATTAACATACAAAAAAAACTGAAGCACACTAGTCAGAGTTATGGTAAAATAATAGACACATGCTAATACTACTAAATTTGGTCTGGGCTCCAAGGCATTATGGGTCTTTGGTCATGAAATGTTTACAGGTGTTTACATGACACATATAAAGAATTCCTCATTTTACAATAAGTACACATACCAAAAAGAACAGCCACAAAGAAAAATATGAAAATGTATCAAAACCAGTACTAGGAGGTCACCAAACTTTTACTTACCATGATAACACCAGTTTCATTATTTGCCAACATGACAGACACTAGACATGTGTTAGGACGAAGAGCTGCAATAACATCATCAACCTCCACTCGTCCCGTAGTAGTGGATACTGGTACAAAGGTCACCTCTGGATTAGGAATAAGCATAGAAGGTATAATATAAATTATGATATAAATAAGAAGAAGCTGTCACAAAAAGCTGCACAACAAATTAAGGCACAAACCCCAAAGGTTAAGCTGTGTCTTCCTTCAACGATAAGATTCAGTTTAAAGTCAGTTCTTTTTGGGGACTAAATAATTCAAGGGCTTGATAAGCGCACTGATATGGCTCTTGAATAGTCCTATCCACTATCCTGGCTGTTTGAGATAAGTGGTGGCGGTCCACTCAGTCAAGAGAAGTGGTGGTGGCCCACTCAAAATCATATTTTAAACTGAGAGAGTAAAAAACAACCTTTTTGCCTTCCTCCGGATCAACTGTTGGCACATGATTGTGTATATGGAAGTGTCTATTAGCTTTTTTTTCCTATTGGCTGAACTAGATGGACTTGTGTCTTTTTTTAACCTATGTAATTTTTCTCTGCACAGGATCTCCACATAATTGGATAGCACCCTAAAGCTGGCCATAGACAGATCAACATGTATGGGCAGGCGGGATGTACCCAAGGTTATCGATCAATCAAATTGGGTACAAGCAGCCTGATGGATTTTACATGCGATTATTGCTAGCGGCTGCTACAGCCCATAGCAATAATCGCTGTATTCTCCCAGCGGGGATGACATTTTGCAGGTTAAAAAAGTGCATTTATTATTTTATTACACTGCAGCCTGCAAGGCAGTGCACCTGCTTTCCATGTACATAGATCCAACATGCTCCCAGCTGAATCAAAGCCAGAACCCTCCAATGAGCAGGACGGATAAGCTTTATTGATTGCAGAGCCACTGTATATGTCTGAAACAGAAAGTTATATTTTCTCCCCGTTTATTACATACTGTTTAGTAAAAATATTCAGTAAGCACTGATGAGCATAATGAAATGCTGAAATATATCAAACTTAAATGTTTCTGCATCATCTAGAATATACAATGTGCTTGTATTGTATAGGAGTACATGTCATGTGGGTGCATTGTACGCCTCATCTGTATTGAAGCTGTACAGATAAGCATTAAGAAGCTTGGCAGGAGTTTGTTGGTCCAGCAGGTGTACAGTACTGTGACAGACCAGGAATGGCAGAATTGTTCAATGTCTAGATTTTCTGTAAAGGTTATATTGACATTAGAAGCAATTAAACAAGTACCGGCTCTGTGTGCCCTCTGCAGGTGTTGAAGAGGCAGTACAATAGAATCATGCTCCACATTGGTAGTAATGATGTGTGGCAATGCCTTGTCCACGCTGTTACTGGAACTTTCTTTGGCTCTCATACTGAATTGTTCCACAGCCGAAAATAATACCATATTGTTGGCCTAGAATAGAGATGGTCTCAGTTTGAAACGATGAGAGAACAGTAACAGTGACACAAAGGGGGAGATTTACTAAAACTGAACTGTGCAAAATCTGGGGCAGCTTTGCATAGAAACCAATCAGCTTCCAGGTTTTATTGTCAAAGCTTAATTGAACAAGCTGAAGTTAGAAGCGGATTGGCTATGGCTACCATACACAGCTGCGCCACATTCTATGTGCTCCAGTTTTAGTAAACCTCCCTCAAATTTACATATGTTAATCTATTGAGCCCTATTTTTCTTCCCACCATTTTACATTTTAAAATTTAACTCTTTTTGGTTGACAAAAAAAAAAGTAAAAAAAAAAAATGTTCACTCAAATTTACCAACAAAATGTATTTAAGAAAATCTCTATTAACATTACCCAGATTTTTTGGGACGTCTGCCTTTACACGCACATGAACTTTAATGGCATCCCATTCTTAGTCCGTAGGGTTCAATATTGAGTTGGCCCACCCTTTGCAGCTATAACAGCTTCAACTCTTCTGGGAAGGTTGTCTACAAGGTTTAGGAGTGTGTCTATGGGAATGTTTAACCATTCTTCCAGAAGCGCATTTGTGAGGTCAGGCACTGATGTTGGCGAGAAGGCCTAGCTCATGGTCTCCGCTCTAATTCACCCCAAAAGTGTTATATTGGGTTGAGGTCAGGACTCAAGCCAGTCAAGTTCCTCCACCCCAAACTTGCTCATCCATGTCTTTATGGACCTTGCTTTGTGCACTGGTGCACAGTCATGTTGGAACAGGAAGGGGCCATCCCCAAACTATTTCCACAAAGTTGGCAGCATGAAATTGTCCAAAATGTCTTGGTTTGCTGACGCCTCAAGAGTTTCCTTCACTGGAACTAAGGGGCCAAACCCTCTCCTGAAAAACAACCACACACCATAATTCCCCCTCCACCAAACTTTACACTTGCAGTCAGGCAAGTACCGTTCTCCTGCCAACCGCCAAACCCAGACACGTCCATGGGATTGTCAGCCAGAAAAGCATGATCGGTCACTTCAGAGAACACGTCTCCACTGCTCTAGAGTCCAGTGGCGGTGTGCTTTACACCACTGCATCCGACGCTTTGTATTGCACTTAATGATGTAAGGTTCAGATGCAGCTGCTCAGCCATGAAAACCCATTCCATGAAGATTTCTATGCACTGTTTCTGAATCTAAAGGCCACATGAAGTTTGGAGGTCTATAGATATTGACTCTGCAGACAGTTGATGACTTCTGCACACTGTGTGCTTCAGCATGTGCTGACCCTGCTCTGTCATTTTACATGGCCTACCCCTTTGTGGTTGTGAGTTGCTGTTGTTCCCAGTTGCTTCCACTTTGTTTTAATACCACTAAAAGTTGACTGTGAAATATTTAGTAACAAGGAAATTTCACGGATGGACTTCTGCACAGGTGGCAACCTATCATGGTACCACGCTTGAATTCACTGAGCTCCTGAGAGCCACCCATTCTTTCACAAATGTTTGTAGAAGCAGTCTGCATGTCTATGTGCTTGATTTTATACACCTGTGGCCATGAAGGTGGCTGGAACACCTGAATCCAATTATTTAGAGGGGTGTCCAGGGGAGGACTGAAAACTCATGGGGCCCCCGGGCAATAGGGGATCATGGGGCCCGTGTCCTTGCCCACACTCAAATCACACCCAAAAAACCTATAAATGGTACCAGGGGCATTTCATGGGGCCCCCAACTGACCCCGGGCCCTCGGGCAGTGCCCGAGTGCTCGAATGGTCAGTCTGCCCCTGGGAGTGTCCCAATACTTTTGGCAATATAGTGTATATTCATCTATGGTAAGCAAATTAGCAGGTCTTTTCCTTCAAACACCCTAATAGACTACAGCTCCATTCACATTAGGGCATTTCAAATCAAGGGTGGAATCTCTGGGGTTCTGCCCGCGATTTGAAAACGCGGTGTGACAATGCGAAATGCGCGATTACGTTTGGAGGTGCCATTTCAATGGCACCAAAAAACCTGTTTGTGATTGCGGTACGTTTTTCCGCGCGACAAACACCTGACGATTGTGCAAGCAAAATCGTGGGAAGTATAACTTTTTTGAGTAAAAAGGTTCCAGAACCTTTTTTGGGCGTCGTGCATCCCACAATTTTGTTTGTGCATTTGCAGTGAGTTTGTCACACAGGCTTTATCACCAGAGCCAACCTAACACTTGTGTTGGGTTCATAGGTGTCACTACACTGTGATACATCAGGGAAAAGACTAAGATATCCCCAAGGATCTGCAGGTAACCTTGAGCAGACTGCTCTTCTGTCACAGATTGTCCACTAACCATAAATGTAAGGAAGCAGTCTGAAACCCACAGCACCACTCCAGACTGCCTTTTCTATTGGCTAGCTGGGTGCTTGCTCAGAAAAGCTTGTCTTCATTTGTCATTGAAGAAATCTCTGCAACCATGATCAGTCCACCCCAGAAACACTGCCTTCTTAAGGCATTTCACCATGGCTTGATCACAAGGATCATTGTGGAGGATCCTTGTAATCAAGCAATTTGCAGAAAAACAAATTAAGGTCAGATTCACACTGACTTACGCTAAAATGTATAGAAAATGCATGTACATTTCCATCCATTTACCTTGTGTTTTAATGCACACTGACTTCTGTTCATATACATTTTGACGTCCGATGACATGCATGCGCAGTATTATGGTGTGAATAGGACACCCTGGAAATGATTGTTTTTCAGATGTCCTTCTGCTGATCTGCATTTAGCTGTGCTAAAACGCAGAGCAACGCACTGGTGTGAATTGGCCCTAAGAAGGTGGTGGTCCTTGGGTGGACTGATCATGGCTGCAGCTACTTTGCTGATGTGTGAATAAAATAGTCTGGTAAAGCAGAGATTGAGGTGAGGCTCTCATTTATCTATTTTCACAAATGTAAGGAGGCATAGATTCAGTACTTCAAACTTGTCCATGTGCTTAACCGTGTAAGCCAGTAGTCTCCTATGGCTCTGGGGCTGGATGCAGCCCTTTGCTTGCCTTTATCTGGCCCTTGAGGCATTATTCCTACCACTGACACCAAGAATGGGGAATAATCCCTGCCACTGGCACCTACAATGGTACACTCATTTTTCCACTGACACCAATAATGGGACATAATGCCTTCCACTGACACCAACAATGGGGTACTATTCCTCCCATTGACAACAACTATTTCTCCCCCTACTACCAAAGATTGGGCATAGTTTACTCCCACAGGGCAAAGGCCAGTCTCTTTAAAGTCTGAAAACCAGTAAACTAGCCCTTTCTTCAGAACGTTTGGAGACCCCTGGTCTATGCCATGGGGACAAATGCTAACTTTTAAAAAAAACTAGTAATACATTTAAAAATTGGTTTTGCGTACAATATGCAGTCTTTCCAGAAGCTAACAAGGGTTAATGGAGATCTCTAATAACCTAGATGCATTTTAGCAATGAAGGTGCTAGCTAAGACATCTATGTTTGTCCTATTCATGTTATAGCTTCTCAAATGTATACAATTGACAGATATTACTATAAAACAATAAACACTGACCTAAAAATATATTTTGTGTCTTGCTGCTTCTACTTTGTCCTGGCATCAAGAATATGCTTTCAGTACTGCAAATGTCTTAATCCAGAGATTTAGAAATACATTTACATAAAAACATTGCTATTCACGGACTCACTTCTGTTCCTCCAGAGGTGAAGATGATGTCTCCTGGTTTTCCTCTTACCATGCTGGCAATGTGTGCCCGAGCTTTGTCTATTAGTTGTTTGGCCATACATCCTGAAATGAAATGGATACAGAAAAAGAATATCTTAGCCTCATAGTATTGCTCAGTATAAAGCTGAATCTCCAACTTGATGAACACAGTCCAGCTGCTGCTTTTGACAGTCTTTTAATCAGTTCAATGCTCAATTGTTCTGAGAGCACTTTCTTTTTGTTTTTTCAAAAAATTGATATCATTTGTGCAATAGCAATTCATTGCTGGAGGACTGGAGAGTGTTGTGGTTCACTTTCTATGGGTTAAAGCAGCATTAAACCCAAAACCAAAAAATGTATATATTGCAGCTTACCAGTCCTTAACCGTTTCAATACCGTGCAATTTTACACCTTCCTGCCCAGGCCATTTTTCAGGTTTCAGCGCTCTCACACTTTGAATGACAATTGCGCGGTCATACAACATTGTACCCAAACTAAAATGTTATCATTTTCTTCACACAACAAGAGCTTTCTTTTGGTGGTATTTAATCACCGCTGGGGTTTTTATTTTTTGCTAAATTAACAAAAAAAGACCAAAAATTTTGAAAAAAAACACGTTTTTCTTTGTTTCTGTTATAAAAGTTTACAAATAAATAATTGTTCTTCATAGATTTAGGCCGAGATGTATTCTACTACATGTCTTTGGTGAAAATAACCCAAATTAGGATGTATTATTTAGTCTGTAGGAAAGTTATAGCGTTTACAAACTATGGTATAGATCTGAAAATTGATCAATCCTGAAGTACTGACAGCCAATCTAATTTCTTGAGGTCCAAGAATGTCAGAACAGTACAGATATCCCCCAAATGACCCCTTTTTGCAGAGTAGACAGTCCGACGTACTTCATAAGAGGAATGGCGAATTTTTTGAAGTTGTATTTTTTTTTGTCATAATTTTTCGGAAAATTAAAAAAATTATTTTCACTATTTTTTTTACATACTGTCACCAGTGCAGTACAGCATCATCATATAACTGGCATGGCGGTGAACAGGGACACTGACTGGTGACAGTATGAAAAAAAAAATATATATATATATATTTTTTTTTTTTTTATTATTTTTAATTTTTTATTACATTTTTTTATTTTTTTTTAAGATTTTTCTTCATATTTTACTATGACCAAAGTAGTACAATGTTACCATAGTAACATTGTACTACTTTGGGGAAGTGATCAATATTTTTTTTTTATTACACAATTTGCTTATAGCAAAGAATTACTTTGCTATAAGCAAGCATTTATCTGAATGAAATCAATTCATTCAGGTTTTTTTTTTTGTGCTTAGCTGAGATATGGTCACAGCTAATCACATGACATGTGCATGTGATTAGCTGTGACCATTCACAGCTAGGCACTAGTATACAATGGATGGCATGAATGAAGCCATCCATTGTATACAACTGTCATGTGACCTGCTGTGATTGGTCACAGCAGGTCACATGGTACCAGCAACGGGGGGCCGGTACTCAGATCTGTCATTGGCCGTGTCCGAGGTACACGGCGGGTGACAGATCGCGCCGCTGCGAGGCTCTGCATTACCGCAAACTGCGGAATGCCGATGCACTTTTGAAGCCGCCAAACGGCCATTGGCCGGGCAACTAATGGTTAAAGAGTAACTCAACTTTTGTTGAGAAAAAAAAACATTCCCATCTGGATGATCTATGTACATTGGATGGATTTTAACAAACTTTGTTGCAGTTTCCTACCTTTTGTTATTCTGAAGAGGTGTTTGTCTGTCTGTGCCCATGTGGAAAGTAAATCTAATGACAGTGGTTTTATAATTATCAGTCAGCTGCTCCACCAGCAGGGTTCTAATTAGGAAAATTGCAGGGTCTGCATCCCTTTACATGTGATTTCCTATTGGAGGTATCTCACCAAAAATGACCTTTTTTTTTTTTTGCAGTGGATGCGCAAAATCTGACTGTTAGTGCAGACCTCTGGGAAAATTAGTGAGCCAATCACACAAGCAGGAAACTATGTTTCTGGGGGGTGTTCTGTACACCATCTGTGTGCAGAACACCTCCAGGTAACCATATTGCATTGCATTTTACAGAAAATTACAGCGTTGCAGATTGAAAAGGAAAGATAATTTTTTTATAACATTCAATTACAATATGACTTGTGTTGTAATTGTGTATATATATATATATATATATATATATATATATATATATATATATAAAAGATATATTTTTTTGCCATTTTTTTTTCCCCGAAAGTGGATTTGCCCTTTAAATATAGTGAATGCATTAGTTTTCATTTTATAGGCCTTTTTTCCTTTGTTTTCACCTGGTGATCTACCCAGTAACACACCTCCTGTATTAGAGTGCCCCCACTCTGGATTAAAGTGATTCAAAAGGCTTATTTTGTATGTAGAAAAAATAACAAATGTGTCTATACTTTCCTGCTGTGTGCAGTGGTTTTCGCAGAGCAGCCCAGATCCTCTTCTTCTTGGATCCCCCCACAGACTCTCCTGGCCCCTCCCTCTTGTCGGGTGCCCCCACAGTATGCAGTTTGCTATGGAGCCACCCGCTGCTCAGTGTATCCACTGACACATGAAGCAGCAGCTTGGCCCCACCCCCTCTCTCTTCTAATTTGGCTCACTGGCTGTGACTGACAGTAGTGGGAGCTAATGACTCTCGCTTCTGTCACAGCCAATGAGGAGAGGGAGTCCCGGACTTGCTGAGACTCCAGTGCACATTGCTGGATCAAGAGGGGGCTTAGGTGAGTATTAAGAGGAGCTGGGGGTGATGCTCCACACAAAAGGTTTTTTACCTTCATGCATAGAATGCATGAAAGTAAAAAACCTTGAGCCTTTACAACTACTTTAGGGCGAACAGGGGGCCCCTTTGGATAGCAGCAGATTAGCAGACTTAAATACACCAACAAATAGAAGCCAAACTCCAGCTCACACAAGTAGTAACATCAAACATTTTTTCTGCTTTTGGAATAAAGGTTTTACATGAATAAATAAAAATGCATCATTGTAAGCATCCCTGTCAGTAGTAAATGTTTGTCTCAACACTCTAATTGCTACATATTCAGACAGCTTGTTCTGTTGAAAAACAACAGACTTACTGGCCAGATCACTAGGTGAAAATAAAGAAAAGAAAACAAAAAAAAAAAACTAATGCAGCCATCACATCTAAGAATTGGTATGCTGCAATATCATAAATGTTTGCTTTTGTGCTTATCACCACTTTAAAATGTTTCTAAACCCTAAAACAAGGTTTACCAGTCCTTACATGTGGTGGTTGTATTAGTTTTCTTTTTCGGGCTAGGAACATTTTCAGCAAGCGCAGAAAACAAATGTCAGTCTTGCCAGAAATGCAGCATCCTTGTGAGCTGAAAAGAAGGCACAAAGAGTGTTATCTTTCTTGGATAAACTACTAATCTCATCAACCAACCATGTGATACAGATGAACAAAGACAGATATGTTTGAAGTCCAGCTTACGTGACAATCATAACTTCTTCTATAGATGTAGTGGAAGTATAAGTGTAGCCACCAAGGGACAGGAAGTGTGTTCTTTGCAGCATAAAAAAGCATAAACAAAAAAACTAATTCAGCCGCTACATCTAAGAACTGTTTAGCTGCAATATACATTTTGTTTTAGGGTTTAGATACACTTTAAGGCACCATGCCAAATAGCAGGTGGTCACAGGGTTAGCTCCCACTACATTCTGTTATTAGCAGAAGATCCTGTAGGACAATAGAGCACAGAAGTGCTTGATTAAGCTGTGATAGCCATCATCACAGGCACAGACCATGCACAGCTTATAGTACAATAAATTAGTAATCTCCAATATGAGTGAACTGCAACACAGAAATAAGCTTCTAAAAATAAATAGAAACCAGTATTAGTGACACTAACTAGTGCTGAGCTCAAAAAAATCTTTATTAAATTGCCTTCATTAAGCCACTCCCAAAATGCCTAAAGTGGTTGTAAACTCTTACAAATGACTGGCTTCAGGTGATACACAGAGATGAAACAAGTCCTCCTACATATGTTGTACCTACAGTGGGGATCGAAAGTTTGGGCACCCCAGCTAAAAATTTGTATTAATGTGCATAAAGAAGCCAAGGAAAGATAGAAAAATCTCCAAAAGGCATCAAATTACAGATTAGACATTCTTATAATATTTCAATAAAAGTTAGATTTTATTTCCATCATTTACACTTTCAAAATAACAGAAAACAAAAAAATGGCGTCTGCAAAAGTTTGGGCACCCTGCAGAGTTAATATCTTGTACTGCCCCCTTTGGCAAGTATCACAGCTTGTAAACGCTTTTTGTAGCCAGCCAAGAGTCTTTCAATTCCTGTTTGAGGTATCTTTGCCCATTCTTCCTTACAAAAGTCTTCCAGTTCTTTGAGATTTCTGGGCTGTCTGTCACGCACGGCTCTTTTAAGGTCTATCCATAGATTTTCAATTATGTTGAGGTCAGGAGATTGTGAAGGCCATGGCAAAACCTTCAGTTTACGCCTCTTGATCTAATCCCCCGTGGATTTCGAGGTGTGTTTAGGATCATTATCCATTTGTAGAAGCCATCCTCTCTTTCACTTCAGCTTTTTCACAGATGGCATCAAGTTACCATCCAAAATTTGCTGAAATTGTATTGAATCCATTTTTCCTTCTACTCGTGAGATGTTCCCTGTGCCACTGGCTGCAACACAACCCCAAAGCATGATTGATCCAACCCCATGCTTAACAGTTGGACAGAGGTTCTTTTCATTAAATTCTGTGCCCCTTCTTCTCCAAACGTACCTTTGCTCATTCCGGACAAAAAGTTCCATTTTAACCTCATCGGTCCACAGAACTTGTTTCCAAAATGCCTCAGGCTTGTCTATATGTTCATTTGCAAAGTTCAAACGATGATTTTTGTGGTGAGGACGTAGAAGAGGTGTTCTTCTGATGACTCTTCCATGAAGACCATATTTGTACAAGTATCTCTTTATAGTGGAATAGTGTACAACTCCAGTGTCTGCCAGATCTTTCTGGAGGGATCGTGCAGTCAAACGTGGGTTTTGAATTGTTTTTCTCACAATCCTGTGAGCTGTTCTGTCTGATATTTTTCTTGGTCTTCCAGATCTTGCTTTAACTTCCACTGTTCCTGATGACTGCCATTTCTTAATTACATTCCGAACATAGGATATTGACATCTGAAAATGCTTTGTTATCTTCTTATAGCCTTCTCCAGGTTTGTGAGCGTCAACTATTTTCAGTTTCAGTTTTCTAGACAACTGCTTAGAAGAACCCATGGTGCTGTTTGTTGGGGCAAGGTCAGATGAATCTGGGCATTTAAAACCTTTGAGATTGACATCACCTGGTCTTCCCAGACGATGATTGAGAACAATCCATGACACTGGCAGGTCTCAGCTTGGCAAAGGGGGCAGTGCGTGCTATAAATTCTGCAGGGTGCCCAAACTTTTACAGACGCCATTTTTTTGTTTTCTGTTATTTTGAAAGTGTAAATGATGGAAATAAAATCTAACTTTTATTGAAATATTATAAGAATGTCTAATCTGTAATTTGATGCCTTTTGGAGATTTTTCCATCTTTCCTTGGCTTCTTTATGCACATTAATACAAATTTTTAGCTGGGGTGCCCAAACTTTCGATCTCCACTGTATTTATCTGCAGTCTTATCTACACTACATATGTTCAAAGTGCTTAATTTATAAAGCTTGTCTGAGCCGTCAGAAAATAGGGGGTGGAGAGCTGGAATTACACACTGCAGAGCTTTGAGAACTGCTTGGATTGAAGGGACACACCCCCTTCATACAGCACACAGGAACAGAACAGAGGCTGTCAATCACAGACTGTGTGCCGAAGGTCCCTCCCCTGTCCCCTTTTTACCTCTTGGCGTCAGGTAAACTTGTTGGAAGTGATTCATGCTTATAGCAGAGGAACGAAGCAGCAGACAGAAATGGCACTTAGTGCTCTGGATTGAGATAATTACACACTATAGAAGGATATGCTTTGTTCCTATTTTATGTCTGACGTTTACAACTACTTAAACCACATGCTGCTTTTGTGCAGTAAATTTTCTGCGGTGGGGCAGCATGTGCAGGCTCAGTCATGTATTTAAAACAGAATTTGTACTGTATATGAATGGATGATGGAAGTCATCAGAGCTTCATCTCATTTACTAAACACTTGAGCAACTGCACTTGCAATGTGCACAGTCTATTTGCCTTTAGTAAATCAACCCCTTTTAATCCAGAAAATTAACCTTTGACCTGACCCTAGCACTTATCTATTTTAATCTAAACATTTAAAGTACCCATTAACCTTTTCACGCCAGCCGAACGCAATTGTGCAGCCTCCCGGGGTTTGGGCCTAGACACCGAGTGGCCGCACATTTGCGTTCTATTAAAAAAAACATATGTGCTGAGAGTGCACGCCCTGCACTCTCCCAGCACACGTCTGGTACTCACGGAAAGGTCCTAATCTCCTCTTTTGATCAGGACCTTTCCTGATCATGTGACCACCGTGACTGCATGTCAGGGCGGTCACATGACCCTAAACCCTGCTCCCCGACTTCTGAAACCCTTAAAGGGAGGTGCCGGTGCCAAGGGGTTAAAATAAACTGTCATTAGATAAATATATGGGCTACCTTTACTTACTTCCTACAGAAATGCTAGTTACCTGACTGTGCTGAATCTCTACCTATAAAATTGTCCCTCAGGGTCAATATATCCGATGCAGGGTTATGGACCCTGCTCTGGCTTTGATGACGTCAGGACTCTGGACCACCACAGTGTGCGGGTGCAGAAGTTGCGGGGATCAGCCTAGCTCCTTTTTTTCTCCCCTAGACATAAACAAGCAATTAACCCTTGCAGTGCAGACACAACCTCACTGCAAGGGAAAATGTTTAATTTGCCAGAAGATGGGCTTTAAACCAGCAGGCCATCATAAAAGATAAGCAACCAACAATTCCAGGAGAGGTGAACAATAGCAGCGTCTGTTTCTGGGGTTTACCCCACCCACCTACTATAATTGCATATAGTAATCATTTATTCACTATAATTATGTCATTTTTTTTGTCTGGTTTTTTTATTGCATTCCATGTAAAACACCGCACTTCTAAAGAGCTTTGACTAGCTGTGGTTTCCCTGTATAGCAGTCATGTTGCTCGGTGCTGTCAGCTAGTTCCGTGTATTTAGATGGCTTACATTTGTAAAGACAGCTGTAGACAAGCATTAACTACTTTAGCAGGATTACGTTTTAAACTTTAAAGACTTCCACTTGGTGAACTACACACGTAGCAAATGTTATTGAAGATGACGAAACACGTTAATGTGATAGGCCTAAAACACCAGGCCTGTGACCTACATTAACAATATATCAGCCTGAAAAGAAGCACAGATCAAAGCACTGATCTGAACACTGAAACACCGGAGTGCTTCCCTCATCTCTGTTAATGATTTTCCTGCCTGCTATATACATCCATTTATGATTTTTATTCAGTTCATGCTATTAAAATGGAATATTAAATCTGACTTACTACCTGTGTATAAGAGCATACCAAACCTTAGTTTGGACAGAAACAAAAACACAGCTACATGTGTGCTAGACCTATATTATACTGTCCTTTTCATTTTTGCTGGAAAAATCCAGACAAACGTAATAACAAGACTGAGCATGCACACTACAATGCTAAAGGTAATATCCAAACGTTATTTTTGTACATTTATTTTATCAGAGCTGGCATGTTAATGCAATGGCAGACACAGTCACCAACAGGCCCCTATGTAAGACCCCCCCCCCCCCCCCCCAAATTAAACTACATGTGCTGCTGGTTTTCAGATCCATTGTCAAAAAGGCAAGTTAGTCATAGCATTATTGTCAAGCTAAATGACAAATACTGACTTGGTCTACTGTAGCGTATTCCTAATTATCAGCTGCAAGGTTAATTAACATTCTCATGATAAACGGAATTTTACATTTGGGCTTAAATTCAACATTTTTTTTAGTTATTTCAAATGAATCCACTGTTGTGTTCCACTCTTTGCTGTGTTTTAAAGCAGGCCCTTGCAGGATAACTTAAGAAAACGTACCTTAAAATGAAGCCCCGGCATCAATAACAGGGCCGCATAGTAGCACATTATGACAGGCTTACCTTAAAATGAATCCCAGGCATCAATAACAGAGCCAAATAGTAGCACATTATGACATGCTTACCTTAAAATGAATCCCCGGCATCAATAACAGAGCCGAATAGTAGCACATTATGAGGGGAGGGGCAGTGACGTCACCACGCATCCACACTGAGACACGGCGAGTATTGACAGTGTGCACAGGCACACCAACAAGGCTGACCTCACCGCTGTCTGCGGTTTTATATATATACAAAGCGCAACTTTAACTTTTTACATGTGAGTGCATTACCAACGCACATTAAAGTCTTACACCCCAGATAAGACACTATGCATCTTTTTTTCTCTTATATATGTTCCAATCGAGGAGGATGTGATAAAACAGTCTGCTGAGGAAGGAAAGGATTCCGTTTATTATATTGATCTGCGGAGCAGCTTCTATTGCACACCATACCGACCATGCTATTTAAACTGCCATAGAGGAGAGTATACTGAACTTAATTACGCATTGCATTTATTGGGAGACTGATACTATATTGTATAAAGGATCTCTCCTATAGAATTTAAGATCTTCACCGGAATATTGACTAAAGAACGTATTGTGTAATAATGTCTAGATTTAATGCACTATAATGATAGATATAAGGGGTAAACATATACACGCATATGGTGCACTATTGTTTTCACAGATTATGTTTTGATGTTGCATGATTGATAGAGCACGGCACCATATATATTTTCACTGTTTATTTTTTGATGCACACCAAGTGAGGGTGAGTAAGGAAGCCGGCGATCTATTTTATTTTATATAAAGATATATGTGTGAGCACCTTCCAGTGGGTCACAAGTGATTGCACACTATTACTGGACATTATGACAGGCTTACCTTAAAATGAATCCCCGGCATCAATAACAGAGCCGAATAGTAGCACATTATGACAGGCTTACCTTAAAATGAAGCCCTGGCAGCGGTGACAGCGCCGCATACTAGCACATTATGGTAGGCTTACCTTAAAATGAAGCCCTGGCAGCAGTGACAGCGCCGCATACTAGCACATTATGGTAGGCTTACCTTAAAATGAAGCCCCGGCAGCCAGGACAGCTCCGCATACTAGCACATTATGACAGACTTACCTTAAAATGAAGCACCGGCAGCGGTGACAGCGCCGCATACTAGCATATTATGGCAGGTTAATCTTAAAATGAAGCCCTGCAGCAGTGTGTTGTCACCACTGCCAGGGCTTCCATCTTCACCTAATCTTCTTTCGGGTGTTTGATGTGCCGAGCTGCGGGGACGTCACACTGCATGCACACGGGAGTCACAGCCAGGGCAAAAAGCTCTGAATGAATGGCACCTTCCATTCAGAGCACAGTGCGCACGTGCCAGTGATGTCAACGGCTGCTACTAGATTAAATGTCTCCTAAGCGGTGCATGTTTAGAAGGTATTTACTGTACCTACAGGTAAGCTTTATTATACACTTAGCTGAAGGTGAAAATCAAAAAGCAGACTTTACTATCACTTTAACTTTTATTTTCCTACTGAATGAGCTTGTTTCCTGAGCAATGATCCCACCTTTCCAGTTTTAGGGAGTCTTCTTTTCTTTGCAAGGCCCCTTCTGTTTGTATTCATGTAGTGGCAATTCTGCTCTACAACCAGCCAGAGCACACTTTGTACATCACTGCACACACAGCCCTGCAGAAAGCCACTGACTTGCTTCGTACTCCGAGCAAATTGAGAGACAGCAGCTTCCACCTGCGCTGTCCCTTGGTTGCCAGATACCCACTGAGCATGCTCCCCAACAAGAACTTTGGGGGAAGTGCTTCTAAGGGACCAGGAGCCAGTGGCAGCATACAGTAAATACTGTTAGGTGTGTATTTATTAAACATTCATCCCGCAAAACTTTATGTATGTTCATTCTGTCTGGCAAAATTGAATGTTACTAGGCTATTTTTTTCTCCGGGGCAGATGTTTTTTCATTCAAAAGAATAGATTGAATCAGGAAAATACCACATTATAGCCACTAGATACAGCTGACCATCATAGTAAGTATTTCCCATGATCATCAGCTCCATCTAGTGGACATAATGCAGTATTTTCCCAATTAATTCTGTTTTTATGTATGAAGAATATCCAGCCCAGAGGGAAGAAAACTTGGTAACATTTAATTTTGCTGGCATTCACACAGAACACACATACATGCAGTTTTATAGGATGAATAGCTCTGCTTTTTTTTTTTTTTTTAATAAACCTCTAAGTGTTTGTACCCCTGTGTACATTAAATAATGTGATGAGGAATATTTACCAAAGTGCCTAGAGTATGCTTTTTTTAAAATTGCGATTATAAACCACTTCAAAAAGAAGAATTCCGTTCACAAGTGGGTTAAACAAACTGATTTTTATATTTGTGTACTAAAAGGACTATCACTCAAGCTGTATTACATCTAGGTTATGTAGAGTGATTGTGTGTGTTCAGAATATACCACAAGCCATTGATGTGTTCAGCCCCATGCACATTGGATGGTCAGCCCCGGGTTCTGACGTTAAGCTGCATGTGGAGGGCATAGGTGCACCGTTCAGCTCTGCTACCAGCAGCCCAATAATCCTCATGAGTATGCACCCAGGAAAGAATGTTCATAGTGCAGACTTCTTTTGTTCTGGGCAATCCTGCCTAGGTGCATACTATCCTAAACATTTGTACCACTAGGTGCACCAACCAGCCACCACAGCTGTCAGCCTCTCATAAAGTTTGAAGGGTTTTCCGCAAAGGGGCTGGATGGTGTACATATAACCTCTACTTGTAGATAAACATCAGAACCCAATGCTGCAGGCCTAAATGTACAGTGTACATGGGCCATAAGCAAAATGGTGGTAGGTCCATTGCATGTGTCCACCAGTCTTACCTGCACTGTAGCTGCTGCTGGGATTTCCCCAGGCCTCTTGCAGAGCTTCTGTCACTGCCTTGACCACTTCTGCAGACGGAGGAGTGGTTGCATTGTAGTCCAAGTAGATCCTCCTGTAGAAAACAAGGAACAAAGCAAAATAACAGAGAGGAAAATTAAATAGAATCAATAGTTAAAAGACTTAACTGACACCTTGCAGAGCTATGGTTCAGGGTTGGTGTCTGCAGTGTGGTGATGTCCAATATTAGTAGGGGTCAGGATAGTGGCACAAGGTTCGCAAAATTGTTGTCTTTTAAAGAAAGTTCTTGTTCTACCTATGCAGAGTAGTCATATAGCATAGCAGTGAGGGTGAGATCACAAGAGGACATACATTTGTATATATCTTCTGGCATGTACTGTAGTACATATATGTGTTTTTTAATGTGCGTTTTGCTTTAAGATAATAAAACATAGAAACTAAGAAAAAACATAGCAAAAGAGTGTTTATCTACAGTACGAGTCCCTTTCCTCAGAGCTGACCGGCCTCTTAGACTAGTACAGATGTGTAGTGGATGAGTGGGACCGATGCTTGGAACAGCGTTGCTGCTAAACATTTTGTCAAATGGTCAGCCATTTGACCGCACTGACAGTTGGAACACCTTTGCTTGCCGTTGTGGCCATCTTCTTAAAGCAAAAGCTTAATATACATGCTTCGTCTGTGAGTATGTTTTTGTCTTTTATACCTTTGAATTAACCTTGGATAATGCACTAGGTGTGTGCGCCACCTGTTTATTCTTTATCTAGTGGCTGATCTCCCCGTCTGAGGAGGGCTGCACCCCTGAAGCATCTTCTTCTGGTTATCTCTGTCCTGGTTCCCTTGGCTTCCCTTTGACTGTCCATTTCCTGAAGTGATGGAGAGTACATACGCTTCTCAGCCTTATGGCTAAGATCAAGTGTAGGATCTGTTCTTATCAGTGTCCAATGGGGGTGCTCCGCCATCATTCTTGCTTAGCGAGGATGTTTGGCTGTATAGCACCCCTGCTGGAAGGATGGGGGCTCTGATGGTTAATACAGGCTGGAACAGAGAATGAGGTGCCAACAGGCAGTTGGGGCCCGGGAGTAATTCCCCCAGGAACACCAGAGGGGCCCAGTTCCTCCTGGTTTGAACGGATCTACCTTGTCTGGCCAGGGGCCAGGGAGGCAGAAAGTCCGCGGAACAGTGCCCCCTGAGTGGTCGCCTCAGGGGTGCTCCTAGTAGCACATGGGGATGGGATCCCAAGTGTGAAACGTGCACATGGTCACTGCTCCAAAACACTTTATCTGCACTGCGCCTTTTAGGGCTAGGCCTTTTGGCTAAGTCCAGGGCAATTTTTATGCTACAGGCCTAGCCAGTGCACAATTGCACGGCCACTTTTTTTATTTCTGCTTACTTATTTGGTTATTTTTTCTCCCACGTTTTCACTTTTCACTTATGTGTGTGTTTTTTTTCTCTCGGATGGTAGGGTGTGGGTCCTCGGGCCTACCCTGAAGTCTAGGGGGAGGATGTGTGGCCTTTTGGTTTCTTCCTCTGTCCCTGGGGGGGGTCTCTCTTTGGGAGAGCCCCCTGACCTAGTACTTGGTGGCTGGCTTCGGCTAGCCACAAGGAAAGGGGTCCGCCAGGCCTTTTGGCTAGGCGGACCATGTGGAAACCTTAGGCCCTGTCAGGAGCCTCGTGCCCCCGGGGGATCAGGGTAGAGGTCCTACCCCTTCAGGGGTTTGACAAAGCACACCCCTAAGTACACTTTTTTGTGTTGGTTTTGCACTAGCACGTTTTTTGTTCGCTTACGGGTTTTTCGTTTTTTGCACTTCCACGGACACGAAAAAGATGGAGAGTACATACGATATCCGGTACAGTATGAGTCCCCTCACACAACGAAAAATGGCTTATTCAAAGCTGAAGTGTGGCCATAAACTGTTTAAGTATATTTGCACAGTAAAATAAGTTCCCTCTAATTAAATCTGTCCCATCTCTGACTGCTGTAGAGTTTGCTATAACTTTTACTTTAATTCAGTTCGCAATGTCCTGTCAGCACAGAACTTCCAGTGCCAAGACTTATAGTTCTGGTGGTAGTACAGATATCAGAGGAGGTCATTTGCCCTTCAACTCCTTCATTCAGAAAAAGACTCCCTACTCCCATCACAGAGCTCCTTGCATTCAGCAAAAAGAATGCAAGAGTTTTTACGAATGGAGGAGGTGCTGAGCAAGTGACTGTAACAGAGGTCAGAAATATTGGGTTTTTCTCTTTTGTTTTCTGAAATTGACAATCTATAATCTGGATGCAGTGTGTAATGAAGTGAACTTATCTGCACATAATTTGGTTTGTGAGTTCCTCACAGAGGGTAGGGATGAGGCTGCACTATAGGAAGCGCATAAATTATTGTAACCTGTACTAGGATAGAGCCAGACACCTCGGCACAGCCAGTATTTTGAGCTGAGGTCTCTGGCTCAATTCAAAGTACCAGATAACACAGAAGGGTGTCAGACTGTTCAGAGTTTACTCCAGCAAGGGACAGAGGAGCTCATGGCTGCAGGTCTCACTAGAGAAGACTAAAAAATGCATTGAACTGCTAAGATAGACTTTGCTTTCTGCACTGCTGAGACTTGTAGTTCTGTGTGGCTTTCTGGACACTGATCCAGTATTCCCAACGCACACGTTCCTGCAAATGACTATTCAGTATTGATGGGTGCTGCAGTGACCACGTGCTGGGAACCGCAGACAATCCAAGTGAAAGAATGTCAGCAGCACACCATGGATTCCTCAGATGGGTCCAAAGCTTTATTTCGTGTTACATGGTGGTCAATGTAAATCCCCCCTTACATCATTTTGATATTTCTTTTTTTTTAGGGAGGGGGGCTGTCAGATAGACTGTACTGGACCATGTGATATCTAACCTGTGACCCTGGACTTAACCTCTCTCTGTTTACCTTTACATACTCCTTATGCTCACCTTTGCACACTAAGTCAACCCCCCCCCCCCTCACTTATTTTTGTGTCCTATATGGTGATCCCTCCACTGTGTACCTCTGCTTGATGACTGATTATATACTGATTAGAAACAACTGTGGTAAGTTTCAGCAGCATTTTCACAGTACTTTTGCTTTTGTTGCAGATTATGTACTCGAATATGCCCCTCTCATGTTTAGTTTGTGATATAGGTTGTACTTTGCTCAGAGAGGGGGCAGTGCTGAGGCCAGGGTGCACGAAGACCTCTGTCTAAAAATGTTAGCTGCGTGCAAGTCTTTTCTTCTCAGGATTGACTCAAAATATTAAAGCAAAAAGGTTAGTGTGTTAGTCAACATGGCTGCCTTTATGTTTCCATTAATTAAAAGTGTTAACTAGCCAGGCAGTTATGCATACACTAACTAAATATTCATAGCAAGGGACTATGAATTTCCTTTTAAAAATATTTAGAGAGCACCTCTCACCTTGTCTATTCAAGAAAAGTGACAGATTCTCTTTTAAGAACCCGCACCCGCTGATACTCATCTTACCCATGACTCCCAACACTGTAAATGCACAATGCTACAGGATATGAGGGAGTATGTGACCTCCTCCCAGAATGCAGTGCTTGGGCCTGAGTAGTCAATTACCAGATCCAAACAATGTCACCTGGCAGAGAAGGTAAAGTATATGTAAACTCTCACCTTGTAAAACATTCAGTTTAAAAGAGAAATGAAGGGCAAAACATGTGTGTATAGATATAATATAATAAACATTATAAAAACCCTTCTCCCTTTTTATCCCTCGATTCTCAGTGTGGTCAATTTTTAATAGGACAGCAGAGGAACTGGCAGGAACACCAGGGATTTCACACAAAGGAAGCATTACAAAGAGAACAGGATACTTTTTCACTCAAATACATGGTACAGCAGGAACAGATCAGGAATATGAAATGTTGGGTATATATACTCTTTAACATCTATGTACAGCCAAAACGTCTTCCTATTTTGTATAGAGTAGTGAATGGTTAGCATCTATATTCGGTTTTTACAGCTATCCAAGGCACGGTTAGAGGAATTTACCCTCACTTCCTGTCCTGCTGACGTTTTAACAGAAAGGAAGTGAGGGTAAATCTCCAACAGCAGGACTGACAGAAAAATAAATGTTCAGAGAAATAAATAAACTCAGTAAAGTAAGGGAAGAGTGGCTGTAAGATTTTTAATTTTGTCTATGCCCCTAATGCAGATTTTCCCTCACTTCCTGTCTGGTGAAGCTATTGTCACTGGGACAGAAAGTGGGGGGACATCTCTCTAATGAGCCACAGATATCAGTTAAATCAAACAGGGGGTCTAAACCTTCGGTACTTTACCCAAAATTTGAAGAAAAAAAAAAAAGGTTCTGGCTTGATATAAAACAAAAACAACAAAAAACACGCTGTGAATACCTCCCAAACATACTCCCAGTACTTATATTTAGCCAGCCGCCAATAATATATACATCCCAGTGCATATAAATACCATATATAAATGTATCAGTGCTAGCTCATGACAACCATCACACTCACAAATTTATCAACTTATTATTCATTTAAGCACTAGATCACGGCAATTTTGTGAATGTGATGGTAGACATAAGCTAGCACTGAAACATATGTATATGGAATCTGACTGGACATACACTTTAACCCCGTTTGAACTTCCACACCATCTGACACGGACTTTAACCCCTTAATGCTAGTTCTTCCCAGCTCTTTAAGAGGTTTCTGATGCCGAAAGGCGGGGTTTCTGATCATGTGACCACCGTGATTGGCTGTCACAGCGGTCACATCATTGAGAGCTTTCCGTTAGCCGTTGGTAACCTTGTGGGAGCACGCAGGGTGTGCGCTCTCGGCACAGCTCTATTTACATTCTGGTATACATACAGTGGGGATCGAAAGTTTGGGCACCCCAGCTACAAATTTGTATTAATGTGCATAAAGAAGCCAAGGAAAGATGGAAAAATCTCCAAAAGGCATCAAATTACAGATTAGACATTCTTATAATATGTCAACAAAAGTTAGATTTTATTTCCATCATTTACACTTTCAAAATAACAGAAAACAACAAAATGGCATCTGCAAAAGTTTGGGCACCCTGCAGAGTTAATATCTTGTACTGGCCCCTTTAGCAAGTATCACAGCTTGTAAACTCTTTTTGTAGACAGCCAAGAGTCTTTCAATTCTTGTTTGAGGTATCTTTGTCCATTCTTCCTTACAAAAGTCTTCCAGTTCTTTGAGATTTCTGGGCTGTCTGTCACGCACGGCTCTTTTAAGGTCTATCCATAGATTTTCAATTATGTCGAGGTCAGGAGATTGTGAAGGCCATGGCAAAACCTTCAGTTTACGCCTCTTGATGTAATCCCCGTGGATTTCGAGGTGTGTTTAGGATCATTATCCATTTGTAGAAGTCATCCTCTCTTTAACTTCAGCTTTTTCACAGATGGCATCAAGTTACCATCCAAAATTTGCTGAAATTTTATTGAATCCATTTTTCCTTCTACTCGTGAGATGTTCCCTGTGCCACTGGCTGCAACACAACCCCAAAGCATGATTAATCCAACCCCATGCTTAACAGTTGGACAGAGGTTCTTTTCATTCAATTCTGTGCCCCTTCTTCTCCAAAAGTACCTTTGCTCATTCCGGCCAAAATGTTCAATTTTAACCTCATCGGTCCACAGAACTTGTTCCAGAATGCATCAGGCTTGTCTATATGTTCATTTGCAAAGTTCAAACAATGATTTTTGTGGTGAGGACGTAGAAGAGGTTTTCTTCTGATGACTCTTCCATGAAGACCATATTTGTACAAGTATCTCTTTATAGTGGAATAGTGTACCACAACTCCAGTGTCTGCCAGATCTTTCTGGAGGGATCGTGCAGTCAAACGTGGGTTTTGAATTGTTTTTCTCACAATCCTGCGAGCTGTTCTGTCTGATATTTTTCTTGGTCTTCCAGATCTTGCTTTAACTTCCACTGTTCCTGATGACTGCCATTTCTTAATTACATTCCGAACAGAGGATATTGACATCTGAAAACACTTTGCTATCTTCTTATAGCCTTCTCCAGCTTTGTGAGCGTCAACTATTTTCAGTTTCAGTTTTCTAGACAACTGCTTAGAAGAACCCATGGTGCTGATTGTTGGGGCAAGGTCAGATGAGTCTGGGCATTTAAAACCTTTGAGATTGACATCACCTGGTCTTCCCAGACGATGATTGAGAACAATCCATGACACTGGCAGGTCTCAGCTTGGCAAAGGGAGCAGTGCATGCTATAAATTCTGCAGGGTGCCCAAACTTTTGCAGACGCCATTTTTTCATTTTCTGTTATTTTGAAAGTGTAAATGATGGAAATAAAATCTAACTTTTTTGACATATCATAAGAATGTCTAATCTGTAATTTGATGCCTTTTGGAGATTTTTCCATCTTTCCTTGGCTTCTTTATGCACATTAATACAAATTTTTAGCTGGGGTACCCACACTTTCGATCCCCACTGTATATGGAGCCTCTCAGTGTTAAGGCCCACCTGCCGAGAGGCCGCATATATGCGTATGACAGGCGTCAAGAGGTTAAACAGGGTTAGGGACCAGCAATCTGAAGAACAGAGCAATGAGGGAGTGGTTGAAAGGTATCAGTAGGTGGGGGGGGGGGGGGGGGCAGACACTTAAACAATAACAGCTTGTCCCTCTAATGGTGGTCATATATGCTTCAATAAATGATCGATTATTTTTTTTTTATAACGCCCTGGAGGAGGGACGAAACACGTCAGACAGACGTACTTCCAGTTTCCTATGTTGAGCGTCTGACATCATAATTATTTTTGATTCGTTTCATGTTTTGCGCTGTTACATTGTTTCACTGATTTTTTTATTTTTAGCAATCATTTTGATTCTTATCAAGGCACAGCAGCATTCACGTTCAAATTTTTCACATAGTTCTTGTGGCGCAGGTTGTTTTTGTTTTAGTGTTGATTAATTTTCTGATTGATCTCTTACAATCAGAAAATTAATCTACAGTCAACAACACATTTGATTGATATGCCACACATGAGGGAGTGGATTTCGAATAATAGGTAAAATCATATGACCACTTTGACGAAAGCAAGATCGCTGCCACCAATATGTGACGATCCCACGATCGCTGTCACCAATATGTGATGAACATGGCGTCAGACCCCAGCCCTTCTCACCAAACTCGTGACCGAAGGACTAGCCAATCTAAAACTGCGATGTCACGTGCGTAACAATGCCACACCCAGCTGCACGCTGCACAACGATTTTCCAGCTAATTGGACCACAATCTATGTACCGGCAGCCTGAGCAATTGTTACTGGGTCAGGTTAATAACGCAATTAACCCTTCACACTGCCACCACCTCCTTTTTGTACAGAGAAAGAGGAAACTCGGCGATATCAATTATAACACTATAATGGTTGAGATAATCGTCTGTATAACACGGTCACCGCAGGCCGGTTATACAGAGGGTTAAACAAACAGTAGCGCTCTTTTTAGAGGCGGGAATTCGTAAATTGTAATTAAGAGCTATAGAAACAGTTCAACACTTTCAGAAGGAAAGATTTATTACTAAAAGGTCAAACAGGGTGCAATAAAAATATTTACAGAAAAAAGATGTAACCAATATATATATAAATATACAGAGAACAGCACAGCAAAAAGGTAACAGAAGGAGGTTAAAGGGTTAAAGTACTTGCCAATCAGCCTTGGGTTTGCAGATCAAGTTTCAGAGCGAAAGGGTACGGGTCTCCCCAGGTGGTTCTGATGTTAAAATGGGAGACTTCTTCAACTTAACTTTTCTTAGGCCTGAGAACCCAATTTGTAGTTTCCCAGCAGGGGGTGTCTCTGAAGTCAAGGACCAATACCCCGTTTAGGAAGGGATTGTCTGGGCGTAGGCCTAAACTAGAGCCAAAATCTCCTGTAGTTCATATTTTGGCTCATAACTTCCCATATGCATAAGTGACACTCCACCTGCGAGTAGATTATTATGCGGACACGTCTGAGGATTGATTAGATATTAAATATGAAATTCTACACTGAATGGTTCACGAGATCTACTTTTCTGCTTTCCTATGTATTCCAACCACGGAGAGTGACCTATCAAAATGTTCGTCTCCTCTTGGCCAATCTGACGATATGCCTGGTTTTTATGTAAGTCTCCCATATTCCAAGATAGGAGACATGGGGAAAAAATGGATTTTTAAAAAGGTTATCTGGTTCAATGTCTTTTGAACTCCTGGGAAGGCTGCATTATCTTTTTACGAGGTGTTAAATGGCACAGGTTCTTGGACAGTGAGGCCCCAGCTCCCTTGGGGATTTTATAGCTCCTAGCCCCCTGCTGGACCTGGCCTCCTGTGACACTCCTAACACACACACACACTGGCCAAATGTCACTGTGCCTCTCAGAGAGGAAGGGGGAGAATGAGGGGGAAATATGTTTGTCAGGATGGTTAACCCCTTTGCCAAGATGGAGGCTGAAGCCAAAGTGGTTGAACCGCGTCCATCTCTGAGTGTACGCCTGCCACAATCACAACTTACAATCAAACTTATGACTGTAAGTTATCAATCACATCTCTGTTTCAAACATGTAATCTAATGATCTGATCAATTGAAATATGATTTTATTCATGAACAAAGTATCTCAGTGCTGCCAATTGCTGCAAAACCATTATTACATTTCTGCTCTGGTAGATTAACTTAGTTTGATCATATGTAATTGAAATAGAATCTAAATCAATCAGATGGAAAGATATGGTGATTTGTTTTTTTGCAGATTTGATCATTTTGATTGAATTACTGATCAACTGAATAAAAAAATTGAACCATGTATAGCCATCATAGTGTGTATTGCTCACCTCTTGGAGTGGTTTTCTGTGTCCTCCTGGTGCTTTTTGTCATCAATGTCTGCCATGATGTTGAAACTGTTATAGAGGAAACACTGAACAATTACTAATAAACATCACACTCTGGCTTCTACATTGGAACTTGTTAGGTGCCGGAATTACCGAATCTCTGCTGGGAGGCTAAGCAGCTATAGAAAACCGCAAAACATGCCAAGCTGAACACACATGGGACTGTTATGACAGAAAGGTAGCGCAAGATCTTTAATAATGGTAACATACACACTCCACTGTAAAGGAGTATGAGCCATTCTGACCTAAGCGCCTGCCTAGACCTTTGACCACATGAATGGCAAACTGTGGGATGCCAGGGCAGTATTTTTCACAGGTTTGGTTCCCTTTCTAATAGAGTGGGGTGGCATGGTAGCCAAAGGTCAGTATCTAAATCTAATTATGCTTTTATAAAACCCTACATGATCAGGCACTGATGGGAACAGCCATTTCCTGACTTTAGTTCCAAAGCATTAATTTAGCATCACCTCTCTAAAACTAGTATGAGCCAAAGGACACTGGTGTCTTGCTTTGCCACTGACTCCCTACTACAGAAGGTTGCACTGATAAAAATAAAGTTTTTTTTCTTTTTTTTCCCTAAGTTAGTCCTCCAACAATACTAAAAAACAAAAAAGGCAGTTAAAGCTACAATAATCACCATTTCAGTGCGGCCCCTGCAGTAATCCTTTTCACCACAGTTTTCGGCATTGAAGGACAACCAGCATCACTAAGCACAAAAGACTGAGGACATCAAGGTGTCCTGGGCTCACACCCTGAGGGGGCATGACTATGGTATTCTTCATCCACAGTGTAATGATGTAGAGAGTGGCACTGTGTCATTCACTCAGCTTCACGCTGTGCAGTGCCGAAGACTGACCACCGCTGCAGGTCAGGCGAGGAGGAGGACACAGCTTATTATTTGATCAGTCAAAAGACATCTGTAAAGGTAAGTATTTCCATTTTTTTTTAAATGAGGTGTCAGTTGTGGGGAGAGCCAAGAGCCCAAAGTCAATATTCAATATAACACTGCAATTAATCGTGGGTGTTTGACGCTAACACAATAATGACCTGTTTGTTGGTTCTTGAGTATTAATGAGAAAGGGGATATTATTAGTTTTTTTTTTCTTTAAGGGGGGGTGTGTATAAATGTGTAACTGTCTGTACAGTGTTAGACACCTACATTTTATATATGTATATATATTGTCCTGCAGTTTACCAATTTTTAGATGTGATGGCTGCATTAGTTTTCCTTTTTATGCTGTCTTCTATTTTCGGCCAGTAAGTCTGTTGTTTTTCAGGAGCTTAAGCACTATAACATAATGTATCAGTTTATATGAATAAGACCATTCAACACTGACAGAGGTGCTTACAAGTTCAGCTTTTATTTATTCATATAAAACCTTTAACCCAAAAGGAAAAACTGTTTGCTCTAACTGACTGTAAAGTGTGAGCTAGAGTTTGGCTTCAATTTGTTATTGTATTCAAATCTGCTAATACATTTAATGCTCCTCCCCTTCACCCTAGACAGTGTTACTGTTGGTGGTGTCCTGTGCTCATTCCTCCAAAGTGGTGTCTCCCTAATACTGGCAGTGTGCTACTGGCCAGGTCATCAGGGGAAAAAAACCCAAAAAAAGAAAACTGATGTAGCCACCACATCTAAGGATTGGTAAGCTGCAATATAATACAATTTTGGTTTTGGGTTTATTACCACTTTAAAGCTGAACTCCATATTTTGTTCCACTTTACATAGTTTGTTTGGGCTAAGCTGGCAATGAACCATGTCCCTCACTAATATGTGAGGCTGCTGCATGTGCTATATAAACTGAATGTAGCGGAGGCTACATACAACATACAGCACTGTGTTGCAGCCCAAGCCGAGACCTTCCTGTATCATACTCAGAACACAATAGAGTCTCCCGGAGCAGCACTCAGCCATTCAGAGAAAGCAATGTATTCTATCAATGAAAACAAAGCTTCCTCTAATTGGCCAAGTCAGAGGTTGTGACATCATTAGCCTGACTCTCTGACTTGATTGACAGAATACATTGCTTTCTCTGAATGGCTGAGAGTCACTCCAGCCGACTCTATTGTGTTCCGGGTCTGAGACGGGAAGATCTTGGGTTAGACTGAAACACAGTACTGTATATAGCCTGCGCTGCATACAGTTTCAACAGCACATACAGCGGCCTCACATGTTAGTGAGGGACATAGTTCATTTGGGTCAGCTTGGCCCAAACTATGTAAAGTGGAACAAAAGATGGAATTAAGTTTTAAAATAATAAAAATTATACTTACCATGTGCAATGTGGCCCTGGTCCTCCTCTTCTCTGCTCCAATTTCTCCCCAGTGCTCATGGTTCCCCCTCTTATGCGTGCCCCCCCCCCCCCCCCCCCCCCCATAGGAATCTGCATGTGAGGTTGCTCCCAACCTATCTCTGTGAGCAGAGAGAGAAGAGAGAGTGGCTTCAGATGTTAGCAGCACTGGATCGAAAGAGGATCCAGGTAAGTATTTAAAGGGGCTGTGGGGGGAGCTGATCATGGAAGGATTTTTGTTACATTAATGAAGGGAATGCATTATGCCTTTACAACCACTTTATTGTGGTGCATAAAACATTAAAGTGTACATATAGCAGTTAGCACATTCCTCTCTTGTGTGATATATTTATTGTCTGATGGTATCAAATAAAGGGACATAAATGCAGATGAGGGGAACAACACAGAAGGGACAGGGGATCCTCCAGCTACTGCTCAGCTCGATGATCGCAGTGATGTACTACACTGTGGTGCCCACTAGGTGGCGCCGTAAGCCTGCTTACAACTGCTCTTCCCAAGGCGGCAATCACCTGCAATCCTGCACCGACCTATTATAGGCGCAGCGCTGCTGTCTCTGGGCTGGGTATCATACAGGCGGGTGACTGGAGACCAGCAAAAGCCCCTGCCTGAATCACATTCCTCTCCTATCTCACTTACATGTTCACACGGAGGAGGTCAGAAGGGAAAAGACCATAGAGAAGGAGGAGGAGACTCAAGGCAACTACGGCAAACCAGAGTGTACAGATAGAGCGCCCACAGTCATGTGACCTGGAATGTATGAAGTACAGGAAAGCTGAGTCAGGGAACTCCACTTCCGGGTTTAGTATGAGGAGGAGCATAGAGCCGTGTATCTGAGCTGTGCTCTCCATACAGGTGTCTGTCAGTCAGGAGGTTCAAAGGGCAGAAGCCCAGAGGAGAAGAAACCCAGCACTGATCATGATGGAATCGCCAGTCACCATTCACACAGGAGGGTTTTGTAGCTCGAAGCTCCAAAACGCTCAGGAGGGAAAAAAAAAATCAATATTACTCTATGGAGATGGTTCAATCTGCACTCCAAGTCGCCTGAAGCAGAACGCCTGAGGCGCAAATACATTTTGGAGCTACTTTTTTTTAGCTCAAATTGGGCAGATTTGCACATTTTTGCTGTGTTTTTATTCTGATAGAAAAGAGTAGAAACACGCAACTAGTGCGTTTTTGCAGGTTTTAACATGTGTTTTGCATGATTTTCTGCTTAAATGAAAATATTTAAAAAAAAATAGTAATTATATATAAATAAATGTAAAATAAATAACCCCTAACCTTAAAAAAAAGGGTTAGGGTAGTTATTGTTTGTTATTGGTTTTGTTTGTTGTTTAACTTTTAGGTTATGGGTTAATTATTGTTGCAAGTATTTCTAATTATTTTGTGTAATTTTTCAAAATGATTATTATATTTTTTGTTTGGGTTTAGGTGTTTATTATTAATAATTTTTAAGGATTAGAGGGTTAAGTTTAGGAGTTAATAATTATTTATTATTACAAAGCATTTATTTCTGATTATTTTTATTTACTTGTGTATTTATATAGCATTAATTTATAATCATCACCCTAACAACAAAATAATATAATAATTTAATAATAAATTCATAATAAAAATTAAATAAAAGCTGATGGTAAAGCTGAAGCAGAAAAACCTAGCAACAAATGATATAGTTCTCTATTGCCTAATAAAAAAAAAAAACACCAAAGCACAAAAACGCTGTATGAAAATGTGCAAAAAATGTAAAAAATGCGTTAAAACCGCTAAAGAAACACTGTGCTCAGATGTGAATGGAGTCTTACGATGTAGTTGGCACAAATGCTACATAATCTCCTGATAAGCTATCCAATTAAACAAAAAAATTAGGGTTGACTTATTAAAACTGCATGGTGCAAAATCTTGTGGCCCTCTGCATTGAAACCAATCAGCTTCCAGGTTTTAGGGCTAGTTCACATTATAGAAACACAGTCCAGATGAGTTCCGGATACGTTTCCACATGTGCATTTCTGACGTGTCCCAGTGCATTTGTTATGCATTCCAGTTAATTTTTTCCTGTCTTTAATTTAAATAGGAACGTGTATTCCGGTGCTTTTTTATGCGTTTTTCCGCTTCCCAGTAAAGTTCTGTGCAGAAAAAAATGCAGCATGTTCTACTGGAATTACAAGCCCTGATGTGAACTATGACATTAACAACCATATAACCTTTCTGTGCGTTTTGTATGCAGAAAAAAAGCAACTGAAACACGTAGTGTGAACTGGCCCTTAGAGCTGTTTCACATTATAGAAACGCAGTCCAGATGCATTCTGGAAGCGTTTCTGCATGTGTGTTTTTTTATGCGTTCCAGTGCGTTTTTTATGCGTTCCAGTTAATTCTTTCCTGTCTTTTTCTTCAATTCAAATAGGGACGTGTACGTTCCAGTAGAGTTCTGTGCAGAAAAAATGCAGAATGTTCTACTTTTTTTTTCTGCAACCGAAACACACTGGAACTGCAAGCACTGATGTGAACTATGACATAAACATCTTACCTACTTTCTGTGCGTTTTTGGATGCAGAAAAAAGGACACTAAAATGCATGTATTGTGAACTAGCCCTTAGGGCCGGTGCACATTATAGAAACGCAGTCCACATGGGTTTTTGACAAGTTCCAGTGCGTTTATTTGTTTTTCACGTGTTCCAGTGTATTTTTTTATGCATTCCAGTTAATTTTTTCCCCTGCCTTTTTCTGCAATTGAAATAGAGACATGTACATTTCAGTGCATTTCTGGTGCGTTTTTGATGCGTTTTACCTGTGTTCCAGTACAGTTCTGTGCAGAAAAAATGCAGCATGTTCTACTTTTTTTTTCATGCAACCAAAACACACTGAAACTACAAGCACTGATATGAACTATGACATTAACAAACATCTAACCTACTTTCTGTGCGTTTTGGGTGCAGAAACAAAAGCACACTGAAACGCATGTAGTGTGAACTAAGCATTAGGGCCATTTCACAATATTGAAATGCAGTCCAGATGCGTTCCTGCATGTGTGTATTTCACGCATTCCAGTGCGTTTTCTATACATTCCAGTTAATTTTTCCTGTCTTTTTCTTTAATTTAAATAGGGACATGTGCTATTCAGTGCATTCTGGTGCATTTTTTATGCATTTTACCGCATTCCAGTAAAGTTCTGTGCAGAAAAAATGCAGCATCATTATAGAAACACAGTCCACATGTGTTTTTGACACATTCCGGTTTGTTTTTTATGCGTTTTTCACGCGTTCCAGTGTTTTTTACAGTTAATTTTTTATCTGCAAAAAAAATCTGCATTTATTATTTGTGTTTAAAAGGTGAACTTTTCCTTTAACAGACAATGGGGTTGATTTAACCTCCCTAGTGGTCTGATTATGTCAGTATTTCTGTGCTCAAAGCGGTATATTTTTTTGCATGGAAATATGTATTTTTTTTTATTGTAGGCCTGTAATTTTTAAGAATAACTCACTGAAATCTGTCCGAACAAGAGTCTAGTAAACATCCCGGGTATGATAAAATTTGAAACACGAAATCATAAATTATAGTTTAATAAATAATCATAAAAAATAATATAAAAATAATAAATTTAATTCAATAGTATAATCAAACCAAAAACACTGAAATTTGAAATAGAGCGCCAAGTTCGCACATCGCTGATCTTGGTTGCAAAATCGTTTTCAGTGTCTGATGAATTTCCCCCACGAATCATTATCACTCAATTCTGCAAGTGGTTCTGATTTACTGTCGCTGTTCTCTAGCTGGTCTAAAAACGCTTTTGACCTAAAGGGACGCTTTTTGGACGCCATGGACATTTTTCAGTTTCCAGGCAGAAAGAACAGTCAAAATGCAGGCAGGGCACAGGACAAAGCACTAGGGACAAAATGTATGTGAAATGGTTTGATACAGTAAAGTTTTACTATGAGATTTCAGTGTTTTTAGTGAATGTCACTTTTTGACATTTTTAAATTTCCCGCCGTTCCATCCCCCGTATGTCCTGACGTCGCAGGGAACGGAACCCGGAAGACAGATGCTGGCATCGGCCGGAGGACATTACATGGGACACTGCAGGAGGGACATCGCGGGACAAGGTAAGTGAAGAACAGATCCCGGAGCAGCGCTGCAAGGTATTCCAGAGTGTAGCTCAAGGTTACCGCTTGTGGTACTGAAACTTTACCCCGAGCTACACTTGGGAATACCTCCAGGGAGGTTAATAAAACTGGAGAGTTCAAAATCAGGTGCAGCTCTGCATAGTAACCAATCAGCTTCCAGGTTCTATTGTGAAATCTTAATCGCTTCCTGACCGCCCTATAGCAGATATACTGCTACAGAGTGGCACAGATGCGCAAAATCGTGTGTGTGTGTGTGTGTGTGTGTGTGTGTGTATATGTGTGTGTGTGATTTTGCATTACCAGGTAGGGGGGCGCATGCACAAAAAATAAAAGTCACACAGGCAATCACATACCACCGAAAGAAAGCTCAATTCGTGTGGGGAAAAAAAAAGGACATAAATTTCATTTGGGTACAGCGTTGCATGACTGCGCAATTGTCAGTTAAAGTAACGCAAAAAATTGCCTGGTCAGAAAGGGGGGGGGAAGTCCTCTGGAGGGCAACTGGGTAATTGATCAAGCTGAAGTTAGAAGCTGATTGGCTACCATGCACAGCTGCACCAGATTTTAATTAACAGACAATGGGGTTGATTTACTAAGGCTGGCCATACACTATACAATTGTCTTTAGAAAATTGCTTTAGATTTACCATAAAAACATATAATATGAGGTCAAACCTAAACAACACTTTCAATTGTATCCAATTAGGTGGGCCCTTGTACTACACAGTTGAAGGTAAGTCTAAAGAAATTGGATAGAAAATTGTATAGTGTATGGCCAGCCTTATGCAGGCCATAGATGGGTCGAAAATCGGCTGATTTTTCTTTTAAAAAAACGAACAATCGGTCGTTCAAGTGGCCGACGTTACCACCAATGGTAAAAAAAATCGGCCGATTTTCATCCCGTCTACAGCCGGCAAAAAGTGTCCCTGCAGAGAGCTCCGCTATTTCTTTGACAGTTCTCTGACAGTTCCTTGACATTTACAGCGGTTGCAACATTGTATCTATTTGTTTCCATTTAGGATACAGATGTTTTTATTCGGAAACAAATAGATACAATGTTGCAACCGCTGTAAATGTCAAGGAACTGTCAGAGAACTGTCAAAGAAATAGCAGAGCTCTCTGCAGAGACACTTTTTGCTGGACTGGAATTCCTCTTATTTTCATCCTACTTCTTCTTCTTCTTCTTCTTTTTCATCCTCTTCTTTTTCATCCTCATCCTCTTCTTTTTCATCCTCATCCTCTTCTTCTTCATCCTCATCCTCTTCTTCTTCTTCATCCTCATCCTCTTCTTCTTCATCCTCATCCTCTTCTTCTTCATCCTCTTCTTCTTCTTCCTCATCCTCTTCTTCTTCCTCATCATCCTCATCCTCTTCTTCTTCATCCTCATCTTCTTCATCCTCATCCTCTTCTTCTTCTTCATCCTCATCCTCTTCTTCATCCTCATCCTTCTTCATCCTCATCCTCTTCTTCTTCATCCTCTTCTTCATCCTCATCCTCTTCTTCTTCATCCTCATCCTCTTCATCCTCATCCTCTTCTTCTTCTTCTTCATCCTCATCCTCTTCTTCATCCTCATCCTTCTTCATCCTCATCCTCTTCTTCTTCATCCTCTTCTTCATCCTCATCCTCTTCTTCTTCATCCTCATCTTCTTCATCCTCATCCTCTTCTTCTTCATCCTCATCCTCTTCTTCTTCATCCTCATCCTCTTCTTCTTCATCCTCATCCTCTTCTTCTTCATCCTCATCCTCTTCTTCTTCATCCTCATCCTCTTCATCCTCATCCTCTTCTTCTTCATCCTCGTCTTCTTATTATTCATCCTCGTCCTCTTCTTCATCCTCGTCCTCTTCTTCTTCTTCCTCATCCTCTTCTTCTTCATCCTCATCTTCTTCTTCTTCCTCATCCTCTTCTTCCTCATCCTCTTCTTTTTCCTCTTCTTCTTCCTCATCCTCTTCCTCTTCTTCTTTTTCTTCTTTTTGTCTTCCTCTTGCAGGTCACTGCTCATGCGCAGATTTTTTATCGGTAAAAAATCGGCCGATTAGCCCATTATTGCCGATTTTTTTCCAACTTTACCAAAAAAAAAATGGCCAAAATCCCGAAAAACGGCCGAACAAATAGCCCACTAACGATCCGAAAATCGGCCGATTTTATTTTCGGCCGAAGAATCGGCCGATTTTCGACCCATCTATGGCCTGCATTAGTCACACCACTGCAATTTAAAATTACATGATTTGTGTGGAATTTCAGCGTGATTTCAGGTGCAATTTCTGAAGACTTTATTGCTAGTTGTGAAGATTTTCAATGATTTCTTGCCATTTGCAGTTCCATTATTTTTTATGTATGTGACATCGCAACAAAACAGCAGAAAAAGTAATACAAGAGCTACTTTAGAAATCACGCTGCAGCAAATCACAAATGTTAAGACACTGACATTCACACTCATTAGATGCAATTTCAATTCCCAAATCGCATCTTTATGACTGGGCACTGAAACTGGAAAGTGCAAACTCAGGTGCAGTTTTGCATAAAACCAGCTTCCAGGTTTCTTTGTCAAAGCTTAATTGAACAAGCTGATTGGCTACCATGCACAGCTGCACTCTCCAGTTTTAGTAAATCAACCTCAATATAGCACCTTGTATGCATAACAAATGTATGTTTGGTAAGCTATATAATATTTCAAACGTGCATCAACAACTCACAGGTGAGGACTAAGAATGTCTGGTCAAGGAGTGAACATATGAACATAATTATCTGGCCCTTTCATTGTAGGGACAGCTCGTGCACTAAAGAAAGTGGTCCACACAAAGGGGTGTATTCATAAACAAAAAAAAAACAGCATAGCTATTTCTCCAACAACTGTTTGTACAGCTGTCCTATGCAAATGGAGCAAAATGGAATGTTCCCTTTTTATTTCCTCATCAGCTCCAACATCATTCATAAAAAATAGTGGTTCTGGAAAAAAATACCACATTATGGCCACTAGATGGAGTTGAGGATCATGCTTATTTCTTATGTGCTCAGCAACATCTAGTGGCCATAATGCAGTATTTTCCCGAACCACTCTACTTTTCATTAATAAATAACATTTGACCCATAGAGGAAATAAAAACTTTTAATTTTGCCCCATTTGCACTGGGCAAATGTACCCGCAGTTTCACTGGATGAATAGCTATGCAATTTTTTTTTTAACTACACTCCAAAGTGTGCTGTAATATTGTGATGATTGGGATTGGCATTGTGAAAGGAGGGTGTTTTTTAGCCTAGGTTCACACTAGGAATTGACTGCGTTCCTGTGCAATTCACATGCGATTCTGTGTGGATCGTTCTGAGCTCATTCATTAAAAATTAAAAAAAAAAAAGTTCAATGCACCCCTGTACCCCCATGCTCGGGTGCAGAGCCGAACACATACGCAAGTCATGCATGCATACATATGTAAACGATATTCGCACCACACAAATGAGGTATCGCCATGAACATTCTAGCAAGAGCAAAATTTCTAGCTCTAGATCTCCTCTGTAACTATAAACTAGTAACCTGTAACCTGACACTGATGGACGCAAGATGGTTATCTCATTCTGGGAGGACGTCATATGACGTCCTCCCATTCTAACCGCGCATGCGAAGCTCCGGGAGCGCGCAGAACGGCGATCGGAGGTGCGCTGTGTCCCTCGGGCACAGTGGATCACCGATCCATGGAAAGAGCCAAAGATGTCGGCTCGGTCATGTGATCAGCTGTGTCCAATTACAGCTGATCACATGTAAACAGGGAAATGCCGGTTATCGGCATTCCTCTCCTCACGAGCTGTCACGCTGATAGCTTGTGAGGAGAGGAGAGCCGGTAATCGGCATTCCTCAGAGGGAACATGTACACTGATCATCAGGGCACTGATGATCAGTGTTCCCTGATGATCTGTGTAGCCCCAGCAGTGCCACCTGTCAGTGTCCATCAGTGCCAGCTGTCAGTGCTCATCCATGCCACCTGCCAGTGCATATCAATGCCACATATCAGTGCCCATCTGAGCTGCCTTTCAGTGTCACCTATCAGTGCCAGTCAGTGCCACCTATTAGTGCTGCCAATCAGTGCCACCGATCAATGCCAGTCAGTGCTGCTTATCAGTGCCATATATGAGTGCTGCCTTTCAGTGCCCATCAGTGATGCCTGTCAATGCCCATCAGTGCCACCTATCAGTGTCCAAATGTTTTGTTTTTTTTCAAAAATTTCAGTGGTTTTTGGTTTGTTTAAGAAATAAAATAAATAATCCAGAGGTGATTAAATACCACCAAAATAAAGCTCTATCTGTCACAAAAAAATTATAAAAATGTCATATGGGTACAGTGTTGCATGACCGCGCAATTGTCATTCAAAGTGTGACAGCGCTGAAAGCTGGAAATTGGCTTGGGCAGGAAGGGGGTATAAGTGCCCTGTAGGCAGGTGGTTAAAGCCTCACCTATGGATATTTTTAAGTGTCATAGTTTGTTGCCATTCCACGAGCTTGTTCAATTTTAAAGCGTGACATGTTAGGTATCTATCTTTTATCCTTTACCAAAAAATTAGGTTATATACTGTGTTTTTTTTGCATTAAAATTCATTGTAAGTGTAATTAAATTGTGTTTGAAAAATTGCTGCACAAACACTGTGTGACATTAAAAATGACCACCATTTTATTCTCTAAGGCCTCTGCAAAAAAAAAAAAAAAAAGTAATGTTCTAACAAAATATACAGATTTTTAAACAAAAAGAGAGACCAGAGGGAAGAAGCTAGTCCTTTTACTGTTACTGCTGATGACAATGGAGTATCTCGTGACCCTAGACCACTTTTCCATTAAAGATCTGAGCAGTAAATCCTAAAATATATCCCAATGAGTGGACTTTAATTGTCAGTGTGGACCTATCTATTTGGTAATTAATTAACTAGATACAATGGGGTTGAGTTACTAAAACTGGAGAGTGCAAATCTGGTGCAGCTCTGCATGGTAGCCAATCAGCTTTTGACTTCAGCTTGTTCAATTAAGCTTTGACAAAAAAACTGGAAGCTCATAGGCTTCTATGCAGAGCTGCACCTGGTTTTGCAACCCCATTGTCTGCTAATTCAATTAACATTCAGCTTGTATTTGGTTATCTAGTTTCTTAACCAGGGTGTAGTGGCACCAGGGGTTCCATCTCAATTCCCTGGGGGAGCCACGAGCATGAAATCCAATTTGCCTTGGATCACCATCATGAGTTGCCATAGTGCAGGCAGGCCTCTAATGTGAACAGTGGTCTCCAAACTGTGGCCCAGGGGCCAGATGTGGCCCTTTGCTTGCCTTTATCCGGCCCTTGGGGCACTATTCCTCCCACTGACACCAACTATGGGGCACTATTTCTCCCACTAACATCAAGTATGGGGCACTATTCCTCCCAATGACATCAACTATGGGGCACTATTCCTTCCACTGACACCATTCATAGGGCACTATTCCTCCCACTGACACCAATGATGGGGCACTATTCCTCCCACTGACATCAACTATGGGGCACTATTCCTCCCACTGACACCAACTATGGGGCACTATCCCTCCCACTGACATCAACTATGAGGCACTATTTCTCCCACTGACATCAACTATGGGGCACTATTTCTCCCACTGACATCAACTATGGGGCACTATTCCTCCCACTGACATCAACTATGGGGCACTATTCCTCCCACTGACATCAACTATGGGGCACTATTCCTCCCACTGACACCAATGATGGGGCACTATTCCTTCCACTGACTCCGATGGGGCACTATTCCTCCCACTGACATCAACTATGGGGCACTATTCCTCCCACTGACACCAATGATGGGGCACTATGCCTTCCACTGACTCCGATGGGGCACTATTCCTCCCACTGACATCAACTATGGGGCACTATTCCTCCCACTGACATCAACTATGGGGCACTATTCCTCCCACTGACACCAATGATGGGGCACTATTCCTTCCACTGACTCCGATGGGGCACTATTCCTCCCACTGACATCAACTATGAGGCACTATTCCTCCCACTGACATCAACTATGGGGCACTATTCCTCCCACTGACACCAATGATGGGGCACTATTCCTCCCTCTGACATCAACTATGGGGTACTATTTCTCCCACTGACACCATTGATAGGGCACTATTCCTCCCACTGACACCAATGATCGGGCACTATTCCTTCCACTGACTCCGATGGGGCACTATTCCTCCCACTGACATCAACTATGGGGCACTATTCCTCCCACTGACATCAACTATGGGGCACTATTCCTCCCACTGACATCAACTATGGGGCACTATTCCTCCCACTGACACCAATGATGGGGCACTATTCCTTCCACTGACTCCGATGGGGCACTATTCCTCCCACTGACATTAACTATGGGGCACTATTCCTCCCACTGACATCAACTATGGGGCACTATTCCTCCCACTGACATCATCTATGGGGCACTATTCCTCCCTCTGACATCAACTATGGGGCACTATTCCTCCCACTGACACCAATGATGGGGCACTATTCCTTCCACTGACACCAATGATGGGGCACTATTCCTTCCACTGACACCAATGATGGGGCACTATTCCTTCCACTGACACCAATGATGGGGCACTATTCCTTCCACTGACACCAATGATGGGGCACTATTCCTTCCACTGACACCAATGATGGGGCACTATTCCTTCCACTGACACCAATGATAGGGCACTATTCCTTCCACTGACATCAACTATGGGGCACTATTCCTCCCACTGACATCAACTATGGGGCACTATTCCTCCCACTGACATCAACTATGGGGCACTATTCCTCCCTCTGACATCAACTATGGGGTACTATTTCTCCCACTGACACCAATGATGGGGCACTATTCTTTCCACTGACTCCGATGGGGCACTATTCCTCCCACTGACATCAACTATGAGGCACTATTCCTCCCACTGACATCAACTATGGGGCACTATTCCTCCCACTGACATCAACTATGGGGTACTATTTCTCCCACTGACACCAATGATGGGGCACTATTCTTTCCACTGACTCCGATGGGGCACTATTCCTCCCACTGACATCAACTATGAGGCACTATTCCTCCCACTGACATCAACTATGGGGCACTATTTCTCCCACTGACACCATCGATGGGGCACTATTTCTCCCACTGACACCATCGATGGGGCACTATTTCTCCCACTGACACCAATGATGGGGCACTATTCCTCCCACTGGCACTAATGATGGGGCACTATTCCTCCGACTGACACCGATCTTGGGGCACTATTCCTCTTACTGATACAAGTGATGGGCATTGTTACCAAGGGCAGGACATTTTCTACTCCCCACTGGCCACGGTCTGTCCCTTCTGAAGGATAATAAACTGGCCTTTTGTTTAGAAAGTTTGGAGACCCCTGTGATAGAGGGACCTCTGACTTGATGGGGGACCTTTGACGTAATAGATCTCTGTTGTGATGGGGGACCTCTGATATGATGGGAAAATCTCTGATGCAAAGTAGGGCTTCTACTGTGAAGTGTTTTGTCCCAGGCTCAGGTTTCCAATTGATTAGAAACATTTACATTTTTTTTCACTATAGACTAGGGTACCTGGAGATTTTACATACTGTATGTATGAATGTAATTTGGGGACCTTAGATTGTACACTCCTTGAGGGTTAGGGACTGATGTGAATGTACAATATATATGTAAAGCGCTGCGTAAATTGATGGTGCCATATAAGTACCTGTAATAAAAAAATAAATAATAAGATACTTTCAAAGGGTGCTGTGACTCAAAAGAAAACACCTGTCTTCATGTCATAAAGCATAACAATCAAACTTCTTGCTGCAATAAATCATTATACTCAGTTTTTCAGAATTTTCCATTTATTTAATAAACATTCCAACTTTACAATGCACGTTCTACATACGGCAGCATCTGATGTTTGTTACAGCATGTGTTACTCTCCAAATAACCTATTTAGATGTGACAACTCATAATGCTAACGACTTATATAAGAAAAAACAGAGGCTCCGCATATTTTTTGCAAGGATAACTGAAATAATGGACTATTACCGTGTTTCCCCAAAAATAAGACACTGTCTTATATTTTTTTTGGCTCAAAAAAAACCACTAGGTCTTTTAAATGTCCAGGTGTGGACAAGGGGTGCAGAGGTGAGCTGCAGGCAGTTGTGGATGAGGGTTACTATGGAGAGGGCCGGTTGATGACAGTTGTGAGCTGCAGTCAGGTGTTGCAGGGGTGACTTGACAGATATGTTTCAGACAGGGTACAGATATGAGCCACAGACAGGGTGAAGGGGTGAGTTGCAGACGGGGAATGAGCTGAGCTGTGGCCGGGGGGTGCAGAGCTGAGCTGTAGCTGGGGGGGTGCAAAGGTGGGTTGCAACTCAGCTCACCTCTGCACCCCCCCCCCCCCAGCCACAGCTCACCTGTGCACCCTGTCTGCAACTCACCTGACTCAATATACCTCTGCAGCTTACCTTTGCACACCCCCCCTCCCCCTCCACTGCCCTCATATGGTTAGCTAGCTTTGCACAACACAGCTGTCAGCAGCCGGCCCCTCTCTATAGTATCTCCCGTTACGGGTCCTATCTTCCCACACAGTGCACCAAGCTCACTTACCGCTCTGCCTCTTCCCCACTGGCCGGTGATGACCCCTGGGGCATTGGCTTCCATGCATTAGACTGCAGGAGGGGATGCCCCACCCCTAAACACACTGCACCTGCAGATATCTGTTACTTCCCTGTCCCACAGTGAGTACAGAGGTAAGGAGGTTCTGTGGGAGCGGATGGTGCTGTCACTTCAGCCGCGTTTCTGTGTTTATAAGAGACAGTAGATATGGGTGTGCAAAGGGCCAGTGCCGGAGGTGGCGAAGTGGCGTTCCACCATGTTCCAGCTAAATAAAAGCCCTGATCACAACTAGGTCTTATTTTCGGGGTAGGTATTATACTTTAACAATTCACAAAAATAGCACTAGGTCTAATTTTCAGGGTAGGTCTTATTTTAGGGGAAACGGTACATAAAGTGCAACTTAGGATTTGTAAGGGAACAGTCCACCCAAAACTGACACCTAGTCTAAAGCAGATGCCACCATGTTAAATGACCCATCTTCCTACAGATCTTGGAGGCTCTTTGTTTTTCTTCTACAGCAATGTCACAGCCAAAGCCCCCAGAGTGGAAGCCATTAGCCATACTTAAAAAACCCTCCCTTGATCCCATCGACCTGAACAACCTAAGACCCATCTCCCTGCTGCCATTTGCATCCAAACTCCTAGAGCGCTTAGTCTATAATCGCCTGAGTTCCCACCTCACTGACAACAACCTCCTTGATCCCCTACAGTCTAGCTTCCGCCCCCTACACTCCATCGAAACTGCCCTACTCAAACTCACCAACAACCTGCTAACCGCCAAAACTAATGGCCACTATTCAGTACTCTTACTCCTTGACCTCTCTGCGGCTTTCGACACGGTTGACCACCCCCTCCTGCTCAAAAAACTACACTCTCTTAGCCTCAGAGACTCCGCTCTCTCCTGGCTTTCTTCCTATCTATCACAGCGCTCCTTCAGTGTTACCTGTAACGCTGCCACCTCCTCTTCACTCCCCCTCTCGGTTGGGATCCCTCAAAGTTCTGTCCTCAGGCCCCTTCTCTTCTCCATCTACACCTCCTCCCTTGGCCAATTGATACATTATCATGGCTTCAATTACCATCTCTATGCCGACGACACGCAAATCTATCTCTCTACCCCTCACCTCACCCCCTCAGTCTCCACCCGTATCACAAGCCTACTGAGCGACATATCGGATTGGATGTCACTCCACTTCCTCAAACTAAATCTTTCCAAACCTGAGCTCCTAGTTTTCCCCCCATCCCGCCCCAACAACACTACCATCAGTCCCACCCCTCAAGCCAGAGTACTAGGTGTCATCCTAGACTCCAATCTGTCCTTCCAGCCCCAGGTCCAATCGCTGACAAACTCATGTAGACTTCACCTCCGTAACATCTCCAAAATACGACCGTTCCTATACCCGGAAACTACTAAGCAAGTCATTCACTCCCTCACAACTTGACTACTGTAACTCCCTCCTCACCGTCTTACCTCACCGCAGGCTATCCCCGCTTCAGTCTATCCTGAATACTGCGGCCAGACTCATCCACCTTACTAACCGCTCCGTATCCGCCACCCCCCTCTGCCAATCCCTCCACTGACTTCCGATTGCCCAACGGATAAAATTCAAAACACTGATGTATAAAAGCTGTTCATAATACTGCCCCAAACTACATCACAGATCTTGTCTCCAAATACCACCCAAAATGCACTCTCCGCTCCTCACAAGACCTCCTACTCTCTAGCTCCCTGGTCTCCTCCTCCCATGCTCGTCTCCAGGACTTCTCCCATCCTCTGGAACTCCCTACCCCAATCCATCAGACTATTACCTACTCTGCTCACCTTTAGGCGCACTCTGAAAACCTATCTCTTCAGGGAAGCCTACCCTGCCATCAGCTAATTACTGAACTCCTCCACCCTTCCTACCTCTCCATCCCTCACAGCTATTTCTTCCTGTACCACTATCCCCTCCCTCCTAGATTGTAAGCTCCAAGGAGCAGGGCCCTCGAACCCCTCGTGTATTGAATCGTATTGTCTGGTACCATAATGTAAAGCGCTGAGCAAACAGTCAGCGCTATATAAATCCTGTATAATAATAATAATATAATAATTAGGAAAAACTCCTGCAAGCATCTGTCCTATACTAAAATATCAGTTTTGTGTGAACTGACAGGCTAGAAACTATATAGAATAAATCTATAGCTATATATTAAAGTATATATATAAAAGAATGTAGATTGTATATTCATGAATTCATGTCTTGTTATGTACACCCACAGCCTTCCACAATCATGTTTTCATGATGTTTGAGGACAATCTTCTCTCCTTCGTACATTAACATGGACAATGGCTTCATTTTTACAGGTGCACACAGCATGCATTCCACTTTATCAGGATCGTTAAATATCACCAGACTCTGTAAAATATAAAATAGAATGTTAACTAATGTATTTGTCAGACATTTTAGTTGAAATAGTGCAAAATTTATGATTTAAAAAGTCTTGGCTGCCCATCAGAAATAACCTCTTATTAGTACTGGGCTGCTGAAAGCTGAAATCTCATTATCTGGTAAGTGCCCTTGTGCATTATTAACTACTTGCCAACCGCAGATAGCTGAATGACGGCTACACTGCGGCCGGCCAGTTCTGGGAGGGTGTCATATGATGTCCTCCCAGAACACGCTCTCCTGCACGTCCCCGGGGGCGCGCCCCCGGTGATCTCCGTGATCGCTGTGTCCTACGGACACAACTGATCACATGATGTGGTAAAAGGCCAATCACAGTGGCCTTTTACCATGTGAGTAGCCGTGTCCAATGACACGCTGATCACCGGTAAATGCAATTGCCGGTTCTCGGCTGCACTTTCCTCACACTGTCAGAGCATGATGAAAGTACTGCTGAGAACCGGCACTTGTCAGAGCAGGGATCGGCACCGATCATTAGGGCACTGATGATCAGTGCCCAGCAGTGCCACCCACCTGTGTCCAGCAGTGCACCCACCTGTGCCCACCAGTACCACCCAGAAGTGCCACACACCAGTGCCCAGTAGTGCCACCTACCTGTGCCCACCAGTGCCACCCATCAGTGCTGCCAGTCAGTGCCCAGCGGTTGTGCCAGTCAGTGCCCAGTAGTTGTGCCAGGCAATGCCTAGCAGTGCCACCAGTCAGTGCCCAGCAGTGATGCCAGTCACTGCCACCTATCAGTGCTGTCTATCAGTACCCATCATCAGTGCCACCTAACCGTGACCCCACATTAGTGCTGCCTATCAGTGCCGCCTATCCGTGCCACCTCATTTGTGCTGCCTATCAGTGCCGCCTATCAGTGCCCTTCAGTGCTGCCTATCAGTGCTGCCTCATCAACGCACATCAGTGAAGGAGAAAAATTACCTGTTTGAAAAATGTTATAAAAAAAACAAAGAAACTTTTTTTTTTCAAATTTTTTGCACTTTTTTTGTCTATAGCGCAAAAAATAAAGCGCCCAGCGGCGATTAAATACCACCAAAAGAAAGTTCTATTTGTGAGAAAAAAATGATAAAACTTTCATATGGGTACAATCTTGCATCACCGCACAATTGTCAAAGTGCAACGGCGCTGAAAGCTGAAAATTGGCCTGGTAAAAAAGGGGGTATAAGTGCCCGGTGGGCAAGTGGTTAAACATCATAATAAGAAAAAAAAATCTTATATGTTTAAGGATAAAATGGATTGTGGACTCTCCAATATAGACATGAAAGCATAATAAATGTAACACTTATTTTTTGTGAGCTGATAAAAACAGTTTTGTTTTTTTTTGCATGAAGTATCAGCATTACTGGGCACAGGGGAGCAAGATTATTCATTTATACATTTATACCTTTTATTCTCCTGGCTGGAAGGGCGGGGGGGGGGGGGGGTTGGAGCCTTAGACAGTTATTATTGCTTGTGGCTAGAAGGCAAGCCATAGAAGGTGTTGACAGGGGAATCCTTCCTGCAGAGCCATTGTGTTCTCCCGGAGGGTGGGAGGGGCAGAAGACTGGCATGATCATCCCATGTAAGCTCTGGCAGGCTGGTTGTATCCAAGCTGATTGATCCATCAACTTGGGTACATCCAGCCTGCCCATAAATGGTTTGAATTGCATCCGGTTCCTGCTGAACCAACTGATATTCAAACAGTCTATGGACGGTTTTAGATGTCACTTACAGACCAGTGTTACTATTCAAAGCCTAAGCACAGCCAAAATGAACAAAAAATAAAAACCAACACAAGGGACATAACTTACAGTTGGTAGGATGTGTCTTTTGTGCTGATTTCTCTTCTGTTAGCTGAAGTCTTCCTCCATCCATGGGAGCTGCTATTGATGACTTGTTTTTAAAGGCACATGCTCTCAGAATGCCATCCTTATCCATTTTCACCACTATTTATGGAGTCCAAGATCCAGAGAACATGTGCATATTAAGCACCCTGACAGTTCACTGGCTGCATGTTTGTTCCAAGTGATTCACTAATTATTGAAGAAAGGATAAAAGATAGCACCCAGTACCCTACACCTTCAAATATCAGGTCAACAATGACAGCTCCTATATCTTTGCCTTGACATTGTCCCTTTAGAGGAGGATAGCATAAAGGTACAGGCAATGCAAAAAGAATTTCAAAGTTATCCTGATGTACTTTTTTTAAAATGTTGGGTAGTATGATATAATATTATGATGCGCGTGCAGTCCAAAGTCTGAAGGCAGTCGATAAAAGAGCAGAAGCCAGCTGTTCTCTGATTTATGGTCTACATACATGTTTTCAGTAGATCTAACCCAGTTGCTCTACGTCATGAGAGCTTCTCATCAAGTATACTTACAATTTAATCTATGTATTTGTGTACTTCGAATCCCAAAATGATTGCAAAAAGGAAAATATTAGAATATATCAAAATCCTGTTTTTTCTTTTCATTTTCTACTCAATCACTAGCATTGTACAGCTAAGTCTAGTTTTAATAGATGAGCATCATTGTGTTATTACAAAATACAAGTAGCATGATTAGTCTCTGTTGATCTTACCTTCATGTAGGCATGATTTGATGGTTTAAAAAATTCATTCAGAGGTACAGGACAGGATCCCTCACATCTGTAGGCATTATATATTTTGGGGTAGACAATCTGCCCTCCCCACCCAAGTACATCAAAATCCAAAAGCATGTCCACTTTCCTACAGAGTTTTTCATTTTCTTTAGGTGTGAAGGGAATACTGTCTCTAATGATGCTTTTTTCTGCATCCCAGCTTCTACGGTGTCTTTTATTGTTGGTTTTCCTAATGGTATCAATCTCTGCTTTGACATACTTCGAGGATTCAACATCCTTCATGATGCTTGGAGACCCATAGAGATTGAGAGACTGTCTGTTCTTTGAAAACACCACCAGCGTGATCCTTTCAGTTGCTACTCCATTACATTTATAGCTCATACTACCACCTGATGGATCTTTAACCTTTTTTGATGCTTTACTGGCAGTTTCAGGTTGGTAAAGGTAGTTCCAAATGATGTTTGTCAGGTTATATGCTTTCCATGTGGAATATGGAGTTATAGTTGAAGTGGACTGTAATGAACCAACAAAGGTCTTATTTCTACCATCTGTGCCATGGTAAATGTTAAGTGTCACGTTGCTGAAGTCTTTAAAAGGTGATGGTAGTATCCTTAGTTCAGCCAGCTTCAGCTCATTGTTCGCTTCAATTGATGTCATGTCAAATGAAATTTCCCAAATATTATCCTTTTCAGAGCAGTCTGTAGAGACAAGAAAAGAAACTCTATAAATAATTTCATATTGACTATCCCAGGTTTCCATATCAGAACAGACTGTGGTGGCAGGGACAGACATAGACAGGTTCATTTAGTTGGAGAACCTGTTCAGGAAGAATTGATTGTAAAATAGACACTACATATTTTTCTCAATTGTAGGCTTTCCTTGTGGCCCCATCTAGAAAATCTGATATGAAGTGGTATCAAATTACGTAATTTGAAGGAAGTTGAAGTTACCTTATCTGTTGCAATTATAAGCTCAAAAGATCAATCATCAATTATATTTCTTCTACAATTTGTATTAAACGACTTATTATTGTACAGAAGCTGCTACATTCTACTTTTCATAAGTGCATGGTAACTATAGCAGATTTTTTTCTTTGATTTTGGATTTATTCTTAATGGAAACAACTACCACACATAGAATGTGACTGTTTTTAACATTTCCTGGCCACCAGAAGGAATTGAATGTTAAAACAGACTTTTGCCCATCTATTAAATTAGTGGCAAGTAGGATTTGTTTCAAGGTTCCAATGCACCACTTAGGTCTGGGAATTTGTATGTTCCCTTCAGCAACCATTACTACTGTTTTTTTCTCTTTGTTTAAATTCCAGGGCAGAGTGAAATATTGAACTTGGAGAACTTGGTCCTAGAACTACCAAATAAAAGATACCCATAGCAATAACTTAAAGTAAAAGTGAGTACTGTAAATATCATGTAGACTTAATGGCACTCATTCTGACTTATTCCACGCCCAGCTTTTTCCTCAATAAACTAATTGTAATTTGGGGTATTATGTAATTCACATCACAAATTATTTAGCTGCCTTATTAGATTAGCCATTACAATGCATCATTATATCTAAACAGATGGAATTTGTCCAAATAAACTATCTAAGCAATGTTGGCACAATAGCTCCATAGACACTTAAGAGAGGTCTCTGTGAGATAGGAGATGGCATGTAACTGCAAAAATAAATGTTTTTAGAAAATAAATAAAAGTAGAATATGACATTGGAATTTAGCATAAAATAAAGTAACAATACTTACGTTTTGCAGTAAGACCTAGTACTGAATCGGATTCCCAGAGGACTGGATGTGCCAGCATGGATGACTCAGTGTCATTGCTCATGATAACAGTCTTGTAGAGCTGAATCATGTACAGAGGAATCTTCAGACCCTTGGAATGAATATGTTCATGATGTCCCATTTTAGATGCTGGCAGAACATTGCTGGCCTGCCGTCTATCTGTGCTGCTGGGTATTCCCAAGACAAGTGTGATCAGTGTGAATTTCAGGATTGCAGCACATAGCCAGGCCATACCTGCTCAGCTCCTGCTGCCTTAACAAGCTTAAGGGTGATGTTCTCTTCAGTAGTCTCCAAAGGTATACTAAATCCTAGATAAAGCTTCACATTTATATAGTAGTTGATCCTGATCTTCAGTAGCTCTTCACACTACACATCCCTTGCAAAGTCACTACCTATTGAGTGAAGTATTGTATTTACTGGTCTCCTATTGTTATTCTAGTAACACCTAGGTTCAGTTTCTCCAATCATGTCACATAATCATACTGAAGTGCCACTAATTAGTTGGCTGTTTATTTTAATGAGGTTTTCAATGGATTATTATGTCCTGTTATGTTTCTGCCTTTGTGTCATGATTGGCCAGATTTGGATCAAATAACTGTTTTACAATACGGAAGTCATGAATGAGAGGGCAGAGCAGCTTGTGACATTCCATGTTGTACACTATTATCACACTCATCTTTGTATCAGAATCATTTTTCCCACTAGATAATAATTAATTATTCTCATTTTAGGAGATTCTTATTTTATATATATTTGCATATCATATTATAGTATAATATTGCTTATATTTTATTTTCATTTTATTTAGCTACGGTGGTAAGGAGACATCTACAGCTTTGGATCTTAACTCTAGGCAGTGCCAACCCCCTGCATTTTCTGTTCTGCAATCAACCTGTCATTCTGGACGGCATGCATAGCAGAGTTGCTGAATAAGGCCCTCTATAGCGGTAGAAGGAAGTTGCTTTTGACCAACAGATCAACCATGTACAGGGACAACATTAGGCAGGACCACTGTGCCAGTCATAGCAACTTCCCTTTCCTGTCATGGAAAAACTTATTTTCCTTTTTTGCAGGGTGCTTTCTGCATAGTTGCATGTTTAACTATGTTACTAGTGCCAGGCAAGAAGTGCTGAAGGTGACAAGAAAATGGAATGAGAAGAGTAGCACAGGCCAAAGATAATCTGAATGAGCGTGTATTGACAGTACACACACCATGACCATTTTATCAATAGCACCCCTAATATTTTCTGTTGTTACCAATGTTTTTGTCCATTTCCAGGAAAGATCCAGTATTTGGCCATCTTCTTTTACCAAAGAAGTACAGTACAGAGATAGCGCTGACAATAGATCAGCTATATCTTTTCCAGATATATTTATTTTATTACCTGATCCGAAAAAATTCAAACAGAAAATCTAATTTGATGCTGGCCAACATTACTAGCACAATTAGAATTTTAGAAATTTATGTCAAGTCAAAATTAAATCAGGTTGGGCTAATTCTATTTTGTGAAAGTAGTTGGTAATTAAATTTTGTGTAGGAATAGATATTGCTATCTAATAACCATTAATCTGGCAGATACATTTTTCCATGTGTAAAAACACCAACATGGAGCCCTATGGTAAATATACTACCAGAGGAACAAATACTGGACCCACTAACACAGATGGCCAGTAAACAGTTCTCTTTCTGAAATGCGGTAAAACCAGCCAATCAGAAGTATCTGTAAAGGAAATTTTATTTTGGTGTTGGATCGAGAAGGGAAAAGTTAAGAGGGCCATACACTGTGCAACTAACATATTCTTCTGTCCACAGAAATTATGTGGATTGAAGACCCTCTCCCTCCACTGGGACATTATATTCTGACAGTAGCACCTGCAGCTGCAGACACTGAACGATCATTTGTCCAATATTCTCATCGTGTGTATGGGGCCTAAGATGGGAATTCTGTTCACATTGGAGAAATTTACACTCATCTTGTGCCTTCATGACAGAAGGTGAAGAGAAATCTCCCCAGCAAAAATTAATTCAATAGGGGTTTTAACTTTCCCTATGCTATGTAAAACTAAAAAAGAAAAGGTTTGGGCTTTACTTACTTTAAAGTAGTTCTAAAGGCAAAAGATATTTTAACTTAAGGCATTTTCTGCATTAATGTAAAAAAACCCTTCCAATGTCCGTGTCCCCCCCCCCCCCCAAAAAAAAACCTAGGACACCACTCTTCATCAAGCATTGTCCCCACTGGCAGCCCAGCTCTCCTCTCTTCCTGCACTGCCCAGTGCAGGTAAGCATAACATGTTTACCATTTTAATTAAAAATATAGCTTCACAATCACTTTAAGAATTAGCACTTGATAATAAATAACTTGTTAGTGAACACAGCTAGAAATGACTATCAACTCTGAAAGCAAGCAACCATAACAAATCAATCAGAGCCTAAAATAGAAGTGAATCCTTGAAGTATGCTAAAATTGTGCCATAGAATCTGTGTGAACTATATAATGTCTATTGATATGCATGCCCCTTTCCACTTTTGTTTGCCTTAGCTGACCTCACACGTCTGGTGATAGAATTATAAGGTGTGAAATGTGCTGTCTTCTACAGGTGTGAAATGGTGTCATACACAAACAGAAGTTTTGGAGACACTTTGTTTTGAAAAATGGGTGTTACAGATTAAACCTGTAAACATTTCATGATTATTCAGTCTGGTCTCAAACTAAAAGATGCAATTAAACCTTTTTTTCTAAATACAAGCTATGGCATTATTTTAAAATATATAACAGATCGAACATTTATAGTAATTCTACACTATGGGTGCCAGTTCAATGGCTGCCAAAAAAAAAAAAAATGTATAGTTTAAGATTTCATTAGTAACTATATACTACTAAAATGTATTAGAAACACATCTTTCCTGCCTTGCAGTACAAGGCTTGATTATCTAAATCTGGGAAAAGTAATCATATACAATGCTCTTATCTTAATGATTACACATACATAGTATAATACACATACAACATAACATATACATCAACATTTCAGTAGGGATCAGGCACAGTTTTCAGATGTGTATGGTAGTTTTTCCTTTCACCAATTTGAATACAGCTCTGTTATGATATGTCAAGGCAGATAACGGCATTTAGCTCTATAATTTAAAGCAGTGTTCAGTTGCATAAATAATCCCCAAATCCTGTATTTGAAGGGAGTATTTTTGTGTATTTTACATCTATGCACTTGTATACGTTTTTATGCATTTACAAGCTCAAAGATGTAAAATACTTACAATACCCATCTTGAAAATGTATTCTAGTGAATTGGAGTGGATGAGGAATTATAGGCTTTTAGATGCTGTACGGACATATGACATCTAAACATGCAAAAACACAAGTTGTTTACATGCCATTACATGTGTTTTTTTATGTTGGATGTTCCTACCAGCTTTTGACGGGAACATCCATTATAAATATGAGTATTTTCATTATGCCCATGTGCATGAGCACCTATGAAACCCCACAAAATATGTACAATATTTACAGTGTTACATTTGTATACACATTGGTATGGAATAAAAATATTCAGGAAAAAATATATATGTTACATACTGAATGGTCTACTGTTGTTAATTAGCAGACAATATAATGTTTGTTATTTTGAAAAGGCAATATAACAGAAATATAGTGAAAAAATATTTTTCAATGCCAATGAGTTTTTTGCATATTAATACTACATTAATGTAACTGGTACATTGTTGTCCTGGGTGTCCCACTTTCTTATCTCAGAAAGTTAACAGTCATAGTAAAATGACAATGAAGCTAGGCCTAGCACCTGATGTTTTGTAAGTGACAGATGCTAACACATGATGCTTATGTGTATATGTGTATGTATGTATATATACTTACATGAACACTCACCAGCCACTTTATTAGGTACACCTGTTCAATGGTTTGGTAACACAAATTGCTAATCAGACAATCACATGGCAGCAAATCAATGCATTTAGGCATGTAAACGTGGTGAAGACAACTTGCTGAAGTTCAAACCAAGCATCAGAATGGAGAAGAAAGGGGATTTAAGTGACTTTGAATGCAGCATGGTTGTTGGTGCCAGACAGACTGGTCTGAGTATTTAAAAAACTGCTGATCTACTGGGATTTTCACGCTCAACCATCTCTAGGGTTTACAGAGAATGGTCTGAAAAAGAGAAAATATCCAGTGAGCAGCAGTTGTGTGAACGAAAATGCCTTGTTGATGTCAGAGGTCAGAGGAGAATGGGCAGACTGCAACATTCAGCTGGTAGGGTCAGAATTTGGCATAAACAACATGAAAGCATGGATCCATCCTGCCTTGTGTCAATGGTTCAGGCTGGTAGTGATGGTGTAATGGTGTGGGGGATATTTTCTTGGCACTAGCAAGATATACCTAATAAAGTGGCCGGAGAGTGTATATTTTTGCTTATTACATGGATAAATTTAGTTTCCTCTTTATTGTGTTGTATAGTGATTGTGCTGTTCCTTTCTCAGAGAAAGTTTGGCTTTTCGAACAGGAGAAGCAGGTTTCTAAACATTTCAGTCATTCACGCACAGGTGATATGCAGTCCTTTACTTTCTGTGGGTTGGAAAGGGTTATTAGAAAAAGAGGTTTGGTGGATTTATACCGTAAGTAATAGAAGCCCTGCCGGAATGAACTTAAGATGAGATGTGGATCTTTTTTTGAGATAAATCTATGAAGTATATCATGTTATTCTCCTTCCTTTTCTTTTTCTTTACAGGTACCAATTTTTTTAAGGGCTCTTAATTTGGATCTTTGGCGTATGTTATAAAGAACAGTCAGCAACATTAGTAGTATGTTTCTGTGATCTATATATAACTTTTTATTATCAAACCTGTTTGTTCATTGTTCAGTCTATTTTAATGATATAATTGTGTTAATTATTTATACCAGTGGTCTACAAACTGCGGCCAGTGGGCCGAATCTGGCCCTTTGCCTGGCTCTATACGGCCTTTGGGGTACTATTCCTCCCACTGATACCAACAAGGAGGCACCATTTCTTCCACTGGCACCAACTATGGGGCATTTTTCCTTCCACAGACACCAATGATGGCGCACAATTCCTCGCACTGATATAAACAATTAGATACTATTCCTCCAACTAACACCAAGGATGGGGCACTATTCCGTCCTCTGAAACCAATGATGGGGCACTATTCATTCCACTTGCTCCAATGATAGGGCACTATTCCTCCCTCAGACACCAATGATGAAGCACTATTCCTCCCACTGACACCAATGAAGGGGCACTATTCCTCCCACTGACACCAATGATGGGGCACTATTCCTCCCCCTGACACCAATGATGGGGCCTCATTCCTCCCACTGTCACCAATGATGGGGCACCATTCCTTCCACTGTCATCAATGATGGGGCACCATTCCTTCCACTCTCACCAATGATGGGGCACTATTCCTCCCACTAATACCAATGATGGGGCAATAATCCTCCCACTAATACCAATGACAGGGCAATAATCCTCCCACTAATACCAATGATAGGGCACTGTTCCTCCAACTAATACCAATAACTGGACACTATTCCTCTTATTCCCCCCCCCCCCCCTTCCACTGACTACAATCACTATGTCATTTTTTTACTCCTACTGACACTGGGTCATTTTCTACTACCACTGGCCACTCCGGCCCTCCTAAAGTCTGCAGGACAGTAAACCGTCCCTTTGTTTAGAAAGTTTGGAGACCCCTGATTTATACCCATCCTTTTGTTTGGAGTTTGTGTGTGCACATACTGTATATATGTTGTTCTTTTTATATAGAGCTATGGTGTAAACAAGGCTGTTTGTTGAAACACAATAGTGCGCTTTTTGTGCCATTCCTGTGTTACCAACAAAGCTTTCATAAGGATTTCAGAGTTTGCCAGCTCTTCCTATTTTTGTATATGTTTTGCTTTTGCTCTAATTTATTTTTCCTCAAATGTTGTTTATCAGGGTTGCAGCCATGCATGGTATACAGATTGTAAATGGATGGAGAATCTACATATTTGTGTATGAAATACATCTACGAAATGGGGAACATCAAGCAAGTAAATATTTTAATGTCACCTCAATAACTACCTGTAGGTAAATACTACAGTAATAACTCAAAATGTATTCTTACTAAACCTACAGCAATGTTTCAGTTTAAAGCAGCTTATAGTGGAACTTTAGCTGACTTAAAAAACAATTAGACAATTGCCTAAAAAAAAAATATTTTTGCAGTGGAGATTATGCATGTCTCTTCTGCTAAAAAAAACAAACTTCTCCCTCTCCTAGCAATTTTGCTGCTTTTGGATGCCAAACATGCACCAGTGTGCCAAGGATGATGTAACTTCTGTGATAATGTGCAGGAGTTACATCAAAAGTAGCCACCCAATAGAAGGGGGTGAGCGATGTGGAATCTGGAAATAGCAATGAAAAAGATGGAAGTACCAGCAGCTGGAATAGGGAGGGACAGCTTTCATCTGTGAGGTCCAGTACAGAACTGCTTTAAAAAATAATAATCCAGGATGCAAGTCTTGTTAGTTGTCATTTGGATATACTGTACACCCAAAATGCAGTGTAATGTAAATCAGAAAACTGCAGTTTGTTTTTGAAGAAAAAACTCATCAACAACTACAGTATTAAATTACCTACTGAGTGTGCCCAAACCTGGAAGAATGGTTGCCTTGTTTCTATTCTTTAACCTCTAAGCCACCAGGACACAGCGATGATGCAGGGATGAAGTAGAGAACCACAGTGCATGATCAATTCTGAAGACATTAATGCTGAAGTTTACTTATGGTCATTTTTATTTAGATACATTGGTCTAGCTTGGACCAATGTACTGTAAGTATGCATGTGCTATAGATGACTGATCCGTGTGGAAGCTGGAAATCACTGTAGTAGGCACCACTGATATCCAGGTCCTGTGCTGAGTGGTGGCCCTGCTACATTGTGAACACAGAAGGTTGCTTGCCTGGCATGGGCTCAATTCAGAAAACACTTTGCATTTTCTTAATGAATACAAAGTGTTCTCTGATTGGATGGGACCAAGCAAGTGACCTCCTGTGTTCACAATGTAGCAGGGCAGCCGCTTGGCATCGGACCCGAAAGCTAGTGGAGGTTACTGTGGTAGCGGTGTCTACTGCAGTGATTTCCAACTTCTAGAGCAGGGGCATCAAACTGGTAGCCCTCCATCTGTTGTGAAACTACGTGTCCCATCATGTCTCTGCCTTTGGTAGTCATGCTTGTAACTGTCAGTCTTGCAATGCCTGTTGGGACTTGTAGTGTGGCAACAGCTGGAGGGCAACCAGTTTGACACCCGTGTTCTAGAGGGATCCCACAGGTATGGCACATATATACTTACCTTGACCGAAGCTGGGTCAATGTAACTATGTAAATTTCAGCTCTAATGAAGCTTGAAGTGCTAGAACGGAGGGAAGTTTGGAGACACAGGCCACCAGAGAAGTGAGTATTCTACCTTTTCTCCTGCAGGAAACTTTATCCAAAATATTTTTTAATCTGATAGGATTGCTTTAAAGTGGTTTAAAACTCTGAAATGAAAAAAGGCATAGCTTCATATAGTGTATACTTGCCTCAGTCTATAGCACTTAGTGTGTTTCCTATCTGCTCCCCTTCCTCCGTAGCACACATTAGGTGATTGACAGCCTCAGATGTACATGTTTCCCTATGAGACTGTGTAGAGAGGGGGTGTCCATTCCTTCCACTTAGGTCTCAGATTACACTCAGCTCTATGCTCTGTGCTGTGCGGTGTGTGACATCAGATCCCCACCCCCTGCCGCCATAAAACTCCTTAATCTGTGTACTATGGAAGGCTGTAGAGGAGAGATGGCTGCAGATAAATGAGTATAACTTATATAGGAGGATTTGCTTCATCAGTATGTATCACCTGAGGCTAGTCACTTCAGTGGGTATATGTAAGGGTTTCTTAACACTTTAAGCATTAAAATATGTAGTGCCAGATTACAAAATAAGACTGATCACAGTTACAATACCTAAATATGTATTTCAGTATTTTGTTCATTTGAAAAGCTATAGAAACGTATGAACATTACATGATTGACATAAATGAGCTCAAAGACTGAAATTAAAATGTCCCTGTTATGCTACACTGAAATCTGAATTGGGGATTACCAAAAAGTGAGTTGAACTGAGAAACTTGTAGAAGTAAATGGGGAACCACCAGGCTATTTTTACCTTTTAGCTGTACTGTGGCAATAACTGCACAGCCCATCAGAAATGTTTAACATTTACTGTATACTACTTGTGCTCTGATTCAATATGTGATTTCCAGTTAAAGTACTCTTCATTTGTCATAGATTATTTATTGAATAACATTAAGTTGGAAAAGGCATATATTCGCTTTAAAATATGTTAACTTTATTTTCTCCAGGAGATAACAGATTATTATGACTGGACTACATAGTAAATATTCTCTTTACCCCACCCCACTAAATGACTGAGTTGGAGGTATTGATTTAAAGCTTCTATGCAGGCAGTTCTGGTAAGTGCTGTGAGTGCTGTTGGTGTTGCCTGTATCAATTGATTTGTACATAAAGCAGTTATACTTTATTGGTAGGAAACACACATACATTACTTAAGAAATTTAATTGTTTTCAACTTTACTTTAAAATTAGTCTAACCCAAGAACAAAAATGTAACTTTCTGATGCATCTTCATGCCATTCATGATGAATAGTGGCTCCTCTACCACAACCCTATAACTTTTGGTCCACTACCTGCCAATGCCATTATTTTTTCTATCTTCATCATTAAGACTAGGATCAACTAAAAAACCCTTAATATCCAATTGGTGCAAGATTCCTTTTAATAGGAAGAATCCTTTTGGAAGCAAGCTTGATGCAGCAAGTTGTCCAGGGGTTGGTCAGGGTTTATCCTGCAGACAGAAGGTCCAAGCGGCAGAAGCCAGTTTCTAAGATAAATCAGTTCTCTGACAGATACAGAAAGGCAAAGTTGTACCATCCTGGCAAAGATTTTGAGAAAGAAATGAAGGAGTAGCACAAAAATAGACACTTAATTAAATATTTAAGACATTTGTCTTAAAATAGTTACAAAATATAAATTCGGTTACACAAGTGTTCCAGAATAGGTTACTTCATTTCTTGAAAAGGTAATTGTAATAATTTAAATTGCTAGTAAAAAGGAATGAGGAAATGTATGCTTTTTTTGAGTTGTGAAACCTGGTTTCTGACCTATACAACAATTTAGCAAAGCGTCATTTGACCCTAGGATTACCTCTATATTGCAGACACCTTGGGGTTGATTTACTAAAACTGGAGAGTGCAAATTTTGGAGCAACTGTGCATCGTAGCCAATCAACTTCTAACTTCAGCTTGTTCAATTAAGCTTTGTCAAAACAAAACCTGGTAGCAGATTGGTTTCTATGCAGAGCTGCACCAGTTTTCGTAAATTGACCCCCTTGGGTTGATTAAGAAGTGGGATTTAGCAAGCAGAATTAGTTGTATGTTTAATTTGTTAAAGATATAATACATTGATTATCACATTGCCACTATAATCAATATAGTGTTCCACCTCCCCCAAACACAACATGGAGGGACCCTGTCTAACCAGTGGGTAGGTGATCCAGAGCTAAGTGAAATGATACATTTACAGGTGTACTGAAATGGGAACTTATCTTTTAATTTGTGAACAGCCATAGTATTCCAAGTATCTTTGTGTTGCCCAGTGGTCCAGGGGCTCAACATGCAGAAATAAAAGTTTGTAATTTTTAATGCAGACAACAAGATTTAGCATTCAGTGATGATGAAATTAATAGACTGTTAGGTCAGAAACCTGCCACATTGCTATAGGAAGAAGGAGGATATAGTTATGTTGGTTATCTTAAAGCAGGTTTGCTTTAAGACATAAGTGGGCCAGGGTAAAGATTATGCCTCCACATCAGAGCCCCCCTCACATCAGACCCCTCTCTTCACATCAGAGCCTTCCCTTGTACGTCAGAGCCCCCTTTTCATATCAGCTTTTTTAGTCTCCCTGTCCTACCTTGCAATCATAACCACCCTGGATCAGCATCATGCGTTTCTATGCCATAGGTGGACTGGCCGCCAGCACTATAACAATGAATGACGCCATGTTTCCTGGCTGCTTGGTGCCATTGTTTTTTGTGCTGACTGGCAGGCCACCTGTACCATGAAAAAGGTATGACCTAAATTGCTGCATATGGGGTAAAATCTTGTAGCCGGCTGGATGTAACCCACGGGCTGTAGTTTGGAGAGCCCTGCTCTATGTTTTTGTTTAATCCAATTCTATCTGCTGTCAAACACAACTATCCTTTCTGTTCATAAACTGATACATTTTACTTTTGTTTGTACATGAATTTTTCCTTTCTACTTTCTTGCAATTCATAAACTATCCAGACTGCATGTAACATTCTTTTCAGTCATTTTTATTTCTATAAACACTATGCCCTTTTCATTTCTATTTCCGCACCCTGCTTTGGGTCCAGTCTGTATTTTTAAGGCATTCTTCCATTTTTTCTGTCATTGTATTGTGAATACTGCCATTTATAAGATGAGATGCTGTAAATAGATAAGTCTATTGTATATGAACTGAAGAAGGCCATAGACAATGTGAAAACTGAACTAAAATTTTGAATCGTTTTTCAAATCATTATTTTGCCAGTTGCACCACAGAATTTTCATGACACGATGGAAAGTACCTGATCCAATTGGATGGATTTTTAATAGAAAAACTAATCAATTGATGGCACAATTGTATGAGCTATTTTCACTTTTCTCTAGACAAAACTTTCAGATTTCAACTTGTCTGTGGGCTGCCTAACACTGGTAACTGCTTTAGTTTTTAATGGATCAACTAATTCTGACAGCCCCAACCAAATAGATAGGAAAGCTTTATGTATTATATAATTTCAAAGCATGAATATTGTGTAGCTAAAAATTAAGCTTATAAACACGAGTAACCGCTTGGCATCGGCACCTCCCAGCCCTTTAAGGTGTTTATGATGCCAGGAGACGGGGTGGGGTTTAGGGTCATGTGTACCCGCGTGACTGGCTGTCACAGCAGTCACATGATCAGAAAGCTCCCAACCGCAAGTACCAATCAGGAACTTTCCGTGAGGTGCCGGTAAATGTGCCAGGAGCGTGCAGGGCGTGTGCTCTCGGCATTGGCTACGCAAATATGTGGCCTCTTGTGTCAAGGCCCAACCGCCGAGAGGCCGCATATTTGCATATGCTCGGCGCCAAGGAGTTAATATTTGTAAGGTTGCATTTTATCAAATTCCAAAATATTTAGTATTTGGTTTTGATTTATGTCCTCCTTGCTGGAAGATTTTTTTTGCTTAAAGGCAATGGGTCTGATTTACTAAAGCTGGAGAGTGTAAAATCTGCTGCAACTCTGCATGGAAACCAATCAGCTTCCATTGTTTGTACAAGCTGAGGTTCAAAGCTGATTAGCTATCATGCACAGATGCACCAGATTTTGCAATTTCCAGTTTTAGTAAATCAACCTCAATGTATTTAACAGTTTCATATATTGATTACTGTCCTTTATGTTGATATTTCATATTACATAACCATTTTTATACAACATTGATACTTTGAGATATGTATTAATTTTTTAAACCTCTGCTTATTTGTAAAGCTAGATGTTCATATAAATGACATGCTCTCTATATATCTGTTTTATACGATATCATATGGTTTTAGATGAACTGATTTAGGTTTCACAAATTCATTATTGTGTCTAAAAAAATATTGTTGGATGGTTAACTTTTTTTTGAGTATTTTCTTCTTTGTTTAATATAATCTGCTAGTATCCAGGGACCTATTAAAGGTAAAAGGTCCAATGGCTTTTAGAAGAGCTCCCTCTAATTGAACAATCAGTATCACTAAAGTTGAAAATGGGAATTCTCACCTAATTTAAAGCACTCAGTACCATGGAAGATGATTGCACATCATGAATTCTGCACTTTCCCCTTAGCTTTATTAAAATGCTTGTGTATAGTCTTCATGTAAAGTACTTGTCCATAAGAACACCTTCTTTCCATAAGAATGAGCCAAACAAAAAGTCACCTAATTTATGTTGTGGTGTTAAAGTTATCTAAGTTATTATATTTTGTCATACCTTTATGTTTCCTATGTTGTAATAATTACTAATTTTTTCTGTTTATTTAAATTGTGGCTAGGGTAGAGGCTCCCGGAAAGTCCTGAAAGTCCCACTATGAGATAAGAAGCAGATTACAGAGATCTAATTACCTAAGGCTGTCAGGTGGCAATTTAAACCACATTTGATAAGTCATCTGAATCTTGGGTCAGGGATTCTGGCTGTACTGTGCCCAGAAAAGCTTCACATTCACTTTACTGGGTAGGCTGCGATTTACAAAGATTGACAAACAAAGCTTAGAAAGCCATAGATAAAGATCCTGCCAGATTCAATGTCTTAATGAAGCTGAAGAAGCTTTTTTTTTTTTTTTTAAATATGACTTTTACCTAACTGAAGCAGCAGACAGAGTTTGGGTTATATTGTAAATATTGTGAATATTTTGTTCTTTAAAATAATACATGGTAATCCTGCCATGGAGATCCCTGTTCAAGCACTCCCTGTTAATGGTGTCCCAATTGTGCTCTTTTTGTTGTCACTTTGCTACAATGGCTTACCATGTTACCATGTGTTTGTGGTGTCCTGCAATGCAGGTGCATGGGTAAGGTGCATTCAAGTACCATTAATAATTAAAGGCACCAAACTGTACCAAGGTGCATAACATGCACTTTTACAAGAGTGTGACCCCCAGCCTTAAACACTAAGGGCCCATTTACACCATGTTATTTTACTGTGCTTTTATATGTGGTATAATGCTGCAGCCCATTTATTTTTTCACTGCAGTACAACACAACCTACATTGTGCATTGAATAAAAGTAATGACAATGCGTTGCAGTGGTAAACTGTGGGGTTTCATACATATTATCACAGCACACTAGTCCTGAACTGATTAGTGTGAACAGGCCTCAGTAAAAACACTTCCCAATAAAAACTTCCAATGTATTACATACTTTATCAGATTTGGACCTCATCAGGTTGCCTATTTCCTTTGTACAAACGTGGTTCTTGCTTGAAAGCATCACTAGGCTAAAAGTATCTCCTTTTACTTGTTGGGTAGGTGCAGCGTGAAAAGAAAGTCTGGTTTGCACAAACTGATGTATTGCAAAATATCTAAGACAGTACAACTACCGTGGTGGGGAATCTCACCCAGCTGGGGCACTTATAACAGGTGGAGCATAGATTCAGCAGTGTGTAGGCCCGAGTAGAAGACAATGCCTATCAAGGAGAGCGGAATGCAACTTGGCCAGTCCAACCCAAAGGGGAGCTTTCTGAAGCTGCAGACATAGCTCCTATGCTTTCCCTACTCCTCTGGAACCTCTTCCTACTGCTAGTGCTGTCCCTGACTGATAGGTATCCTATTCCTGCACTATCCACTCAAAATGCGTTCCAAAACCCAGGGGCAGGGACTTAAAAGACTCTGTGTGACTCAGGGGCTTACAGACAACTCATGGGGCCCCCGGGCAATAGGGGATCATGGGGCCCCTGTGTCCTTGCCCAAACTCAAAAAAGCCTATGAAAAAGGTACCAGGGGCATCTCATGGGGCCCCCTACTGACCCCGGGCCCTCGGGCAGTGCCCAGGTTTCCAAATGGTCAGTCCGCCCCTGATGTGACCAAAGATGGTCTCCTGGATCCAATATAGCTAACCAGATCGCTGCTCCAAGGGATCGAGGAACAATTAGAGAAACCCAGTTTCTCTTGACTTTCTCCCCCAGTTGCATTGTCATTCTGGAAGAGCACCACCTGCAGTGGAGAATGTAGACTGCCCCTGCCTACATACTACACCACAAAGGGGTTGAAAACCATTTGATCACTTTCTCTGTCTTATGGAAAAGTCCTTCATATGACCTGTCAATAGAAAATACATATTGCCAGTATGAATCACCCAGCTGCATATCTCCTGGGGACAGAGGTAAAGAAATCATTGCACCTACGTTCCCTGTTTTACCAACTTGTGACCATTAAAAGAGAAGTCAATGTTCAGCATTTTTTACAAATGCTACTTTACAGATATTGCAGCAGTATGATTGGGACAACAAGAAGAAGATGATTGAGAATTCTTGGTGGTGGTGAGGAGGGGTGCAGAAGCAAGATCTGAATTGAAATACGAATGGAAATATCACTTGTCCTGTAAGCATATGAATGAATTAGCCCACTAGCATTAATTTATATTAAAAATAACAGCATTGGATTGACTGACCCATTGGTGTGTGTTATATTATGAACTTTAAATGCATAAGAAACAACATAATGTCCTGGCTATGGTCAGCCCAAACTCAGCCAAAATCTTGTAATATATTTTGCTTGTTTGTTCCATTTTCAAAGCACATTCATAGCACCACATTGTTGTTCAAAGACTTTTGCAGCTGTATTCATGCTTGGGCTAAACTGTCAGGGCAGGGGCCGAGGAACAGACAGGCAGGCCTAACAATGTAACGCACTGGCTGACGACAACCACTACCCACAGACCGAAGTCCCTCAGGGCGCGGAGTCTAAGTCCCAGGCTGCCCTTCACCAGGGCGTCTGATGGTGGGGATGGACTTGACGCAGCCAGGAACCAGGTCGCGGCCCCCGAGACACCTCAGCTGCGGTAATGGCCGCCGCCAATGGCGTGTAGCTGGTGGAAGATACAAAAGAGTAGTCAGACAAGCCGGGTCAACACCAACAGGACAAAACAGTACAGGACAGCAGACGAGAATCACAGGTCACGAGCCGGGTTCAGCAACAGAGGGTCAGATCAAGGGAGAATACAAAGAATAGTCAAGTCACAAGCCGAATCAGATACCAGGAGAGTCACGAGAGTCAGAACAGAGTAATAGCAACACAAAGACACAAGACACAAGTGCAAAGAGCATGTGCGGGCCACAGGCTTATATGTCATCAGCCACACCCCTCTGGGGGATGGACCACAGAGACCTGAAGGCATAAAAGGATTCCCATCATGCACAGCACAATCCAAAATGGACGCCAGCACATGGAGTAACATAACCTCAGGGAAAAGGTAGGACCTTGACATAAACATCTTTGGTCGTTCTTTTTTTAAGCATTTGTCCAACATCTTTCCATGGTTTTGAGGGTGTCAAAGGCTCAAGCATTTTTTTCATGCATTTATTCAGGCTCTCCAATTGAAGTCCATTGGGACCAAAAATGCTTAAAGCTTGTAGTTCAAAAGATCATAGAAATATGTGCAGCGCAGCGCTGTTATAACAAGTGTGCAAAAGGTGCTTGTTAAATGATGATAATATATTCCACCTCATACAAATATTCTAAAATGCAAATCACGCAGACAATATCTCAAAATTAAGCCATAGATACAATAAATAAAATATAAAGTGCAAAAAAACGTATAGGACCACATATGAGTGGTTATAGTGGTAAATATGTGAAAGTCCAAAGAATGAACTTGAGGATCATAGCATATCTCAGCAAAGGTGTTCAACTTCTCTAGATTAGGAGTGACAGATGGTGTGACTAATAATAAGCGAAAAGCGCACTCACCAGATGTGCGCTATAAACACGCACTTGAGATCACTTTAGTCTCATCAGGTCAGCCAGATCATCCACTCCAAGGTATGGTCAGGTTCCTGTTCCCTTCAAGGTCCCTCGATTGGTATCACTGCATCAGGTCACCTCTTAAAAAGGCTCTGTGAGTGATGAGACTCACAGAGAGCCCAAAAAGGATGCCACATAGCGTGATACTGCTTTTTAACAAGGAATTTTATTTCCAGATTAGGTGTATACAACAGAGGTAAAAAACGACTGACTATGTATTCAGGATGGCCACCAGCGGCGGCGTGACGTCAAGACGCTGTAGCCCCTCCTTGACGCGTTTTGTGCGAAGCACTTAGTCATAGGGTGCACTTAGTCATGAAGCACGAAATGCGTCAGTAGGGGCTACCGCATCTTGACATCACGCCGCTGTTGGCGGCCATCCTAAATACATGGTCAGTCATTTTATACCTCTGTTGAATGCACCTAATCTGGAAATAAAATTCCTTGTTAAAAAGCAGTATCACGCTATGTGGCATCCTTTTTGGGCTCTCTGTGAGTCTCATCACTCACAGAGCCTTTTTAAGAGGTGACCTGATGCAGTGATACCAATGGAGGGACCTTGAAGGGAACAGCAACCTGACCATACTTTGGAGTGAATGATCTGGCTGACCTGATGAGACTAAAGTGATCTCAAGTGCGTGTTTATAGCGCACATCTGGTGAGTGCGCTATTCACTTATTATTAGTCACACCATCTGTCACTCCTGATCTAGAGAAGTTGAACACCTTTGCTGAGATATGCTATGATCCTCAAGTTAATTTTTTGGACTTTCACATATTTACCACTATAACCACTCATATGTGGTCTTATACGTTGTTTGCACTTTATATTTTATTTATTGTATCTATGACGTAATTTTGAGATATTGTCTGCGTGATTTGCATTTTAGAATATTTGTATGAGGTGGAATATATTATCATCATTTAACAAGCACCTTTTGCACAATTGTTATAACAGCGCTGCACATATTTCTATGATTATTTGTTCTTAGGGGGTTTATGGTTACCTTTTTGTGTTCTAGCAGCTGGAATTTTAAAAGTAGCACTCGCATAACTCCGCCTTACATTTCTGTAGTTCAAAAGAAGCTTGTGTACTTTTTCAAACTACAAGCTGCAAGCGATATTACATTCAAGTGTGAGCAGACGCAACTGAAAAGCATGGGGCTAAATGGTTAGCACTTCCGCTTCGCAGTACAAGGGTCGTTGGTTTGAATCCCAACCATGGCACCACCTGCCTAAATTGCATGTTCTGCCTGTGTGGGCATCCTCTGGGTACTCCAATTTCCTCTCGCACGCCAAAGACATGCTGGTAGCAGGGGCGGACTGACCATTTGGAAACTCAGGCACTGCCCAAGGGCCGGGGGTCAGTAGAGGGCCCCAATGAGATGCCCCTGGTACCGTTTTCATAGGCTTTTTTGAGTTTGGGCAAGGACACAGGGGCCTCATGATCCCTTATTGCCTGGGGGCCCTATGAGTTGTCAGTCTGCCCCTGGCTGGTAGGTTAATTGGATCTTGTCTAAATTGGCCCTAGTATATGAATGTAAGTAAGGGACCTTTGATTGTATGCCCCTTGAGGGTTAGGGACTGGTGTGAATGTACAATATATACTGTATATATGTAAAACACTGTGTAAATTGACAGCACTATATACACTATGTAGGTACCTCAAATAAATACATTTTGAATGTCGGGCATGTTTTGGAGCATTGAGCTACAAAGCACTCAGGTGTGAATGGCATCTATAAGTCTGTCTGCTGAAAAAGTCATGGAAACATGTCTCTTTGTTTCCTAAAAAAGTCACACAGACACTAGCAGAAACAGAACTCAGAAGAGAACAAAGCCATGGATGACATGCATTGTACTTTCCCTCCTTTAAATTCTCTTTTCTCATTTGTATCGGTTTCAGAGTATCAGCAATGAACCTTCACTTGACAGGTGACTAACTAGAAAAAATAGGAGGAGAATTCTCATTTTCCTAATATCATCTCTTAATGTTATTGGCTGAGCAATTATCACAACTTCAATTTAAAGGAAATTATTACAGAGAGTATTGTCTACAAAGAGGAAGACTTCAGTGTCCAGGTAAGAATACAATGAGAAATGTTAATATCTGATGGTTGTCTAGATATGGTGGAATTTACTTTACAGTCAGGGTTTTTCATTTTTTTTCTTAAAAAATCTTAGGTAATGAGGATTGTTTTCAAATTTGTTCTGTATATACAGTAAAAAAAATATTGACATGTTGGAAATGTTCATGTTTTATTGTCATAAAAACATATTACAGTGAATTTTTTTTTATAATTTGCACGGATCTGTTTTAAATTGGATATGAAAGCGTCTGTTTCTGTTGATCAGTGTAAAAAATGTGATTCGATGTTCTATAACAATAAAAGATTAAAACTTCAAAGGGGTTAATACTTTTTCTAAGCACTGTATTTCTTTCATCCTAAACATTGCTGCCAGTGTCATTTATATGGGCGGTAGATTACCTGATGGCAAAATGTATCCCTGGCTTTGGCAAAACCTTTACGTTTCAGTGTGCCCCATAAAGCTTTGTAGGAATATAATGAAGGATCCATAATTGCTGCAAAGTGGTGGCTTGTCTTCGGCAGCAGTATATGGTCGACAATGCCTAAAGGTAAAGGAGAGAAGAAGGAACATTTAGTGCAAATAATATAAAACACTGGTAGTTGAAATCCATCCAGATATAAAATACACAACTTTGTATTTAGTAATACATCCTTAAATGTATTTTTTACCAAATGCAAGGAGTGTAAGTGCCTGAATTGGAATTGGTATCAGCCTCTTTCAGTCCCTGCACAGCAGAGCTCAGTCTGGGGGAGGCAGAAGCAGCACAAGGAAGCAATCAGCTGTGTTGTCGTGCATTGAGCATGCTGATAGCAGGAGAGAGCAAGGTAACAGAGAGATTAGATTCTCTTTTCACAGTCACCAGGAGGAGTTGGGGAGGGGACCTGTTTTTTAAATATTTTATTATTACATTTTCAAATTACAAATTTATACAAACAAACCGTTTAAAAAGATAAACACAAATAACAACCTCTAATTTGCTTGTCATAATATCAAATTGTTAACCTTAATATTTTCCCCCCACCCATCCCCCCCTCCACTAAACCACATACCCCCCCCCTTCCCCCCTCCAGACCCACAAAACCTCCGCTCTGCATCTTTCCTACTTGCTCTGGGGATCCTGATTCAAGAATATATCCACATTATTTCTATATTAATCCCCCATATACTCCAGGATTAATTTTGACCTTTTAAATTGCTCCCATTTTTTCCAGCATACATGGAAACTCTACATCTTATCCTCGCTCAAATGGTAAAGTTCTTCTAATCTACATATCTGATTCACCCTGTTTACCCAATCCTTTATTTTTGGTACCTCCTGTTCCTTCCAAAACTTGGGTATCAATCCCTTTGCTGCATTCAGATAGTACAAAAAAACATATTTTTTATATTTCTTAACTGAAAGCTTAGTACCATGAAAAAGACAAGTCTCTGGGTCTTTTAGCATATCAACCTTAGTTATTTTCTGAATCAGGCATACTATTTTCCCCCAATACTCTTGAATTTTAGGACACTCCCACCAAATGTGATACATTGTACCTCTACTCCCACATCCACGGCAACATAAAGGTGAATTATCTCTATTCAATCTATGTGCTACACTCGGTGTAATATACCATCTTGCCAAACATTTATAATTCATCTCTACCTCCTTCATATTTACATTTTCGTGGATTAAACTATATATTTCATTTGCTTTTCCACATCCAATATTACTCCTATATCCCTTTCCCATTTCTCTATAAATGATGGCCTTATATCCGTGGTTATGGGAGGAGACCTGTTAAAACTCCTAAATTGCAGCAGAGAAAAATGAGGTCTGCTTTGCTGCCAGACAGGGCTGTGCTGTGGGGCAGGAAATACAACTCCTTTGACAATTAAAAGAGCTCCAATACGTTTTATATGTTTAATTTGTGTATTTAGCTGTTTGTCTTTTATCCAAGTATATTTCTGTTTATAGAAAATGTCTGACCAGGACTCCTCTGGAGGGAGAGATCTCAAAGCACTCCTGAAATGGCATCGCACAGAAATAGCAGTGGCGATTACTGACCTGTTCCCCCTCCTGTATGGTATGATGGACAGAGACCTTGTTTCTGAAGACAAGTTTCAGGTAGATGTGATCATCTGCAAGCGTGTATCGAAGGGAGGTATACAGTATGTGACATGTCATTAAAGATCTGTGGCCTGAAAAAAAAATGTGCTCAGCCAACAATATTCTTTTGATAACTTTCATTTTTATTGTTTTAAAAAGTAAAGAGATACAAGTGAATTGAATAGCTATGTACAAACCAACAATATTCTGTCTGGCTTCTTTAATTGAAGGATGTCGGGTGGAAGGAGGGTGATGAGGCCACCCACAGAGTAAATATTGGCCAGTTCACCAGGAGTTGGCCGAAATTCATTCCGTGTATGGTTAGCTTAAGCTTTCAGTGCCTTTAGATCTTTTCAGCATTGTTTTTGAAATCTAAGTTTTTTATTTGGTAATTGAGTTAAAGTTATCACTTTACAATTAGAGTCTTTGCTTACCACAACTTATTTCACAGGAGACCCAGCAAGCAGGTGAAGGAATGGGTGCACAGAAAGCCTTTCATGCTCTTCTTACTTGGCTTCTGACTTGTGACAAAGACAATGTTCGCAGCTTCTGGTCTCTCTTGTCCTCTGAATATATACTGAAAAGCTACCCCCGTCTGTCAGGAATTCACAAAGCACTACAAACCGGTAAATGTATATTCAATTGTTGTTAATTAAAAAGAGTTTTTTTTTAAAGAAAATGATTTTTTATATTGCATAGTAATAAGTGATTCAGTGTGTGGAAAGGCACATGGCCGCACACCATTCTGGGATTTACCTAGAGTGTTGCTGCCGCATCCAATCAGAACAATGCTCTTTCCTTGGCTGTCCACTGCAAATCCAAGCAGCACTCTCCCAACCATGCTGAATCCAGGCAGAGTGGCACCCTTCCCTCCTGCCAGGCTGCAGCCTATTAGAGTGGTTTCCTCCTCTTGCCTAGCCTATTTTAGTTCAATCTTATTTTACTAAGTATGTAAGCATCAAAGAGCAGAAAAATGATGCTGACAATACAAAGTATAAGATCACAAGGTTATAGCACATAGGAATATTTGAAGGGCTTGCACAGAATGAAAAACATGCAAGAAGACATGCAGTTCCCCAAAACAATTGCATTAGTCAACTATTAAGGCATCCTGGACATAGGTGAGTGGGCCTGTCTAATACTTCAAACAACAAGATAAATATCAGCCATTAGTACAGACACTTGAGGTGGGAAATAATCAGTTAATATGTTTATGACCTCACACTTGTCAAATAGGGAATATTGACTGTTGTTGAAGGGAGAACATTGAGTGTGTGTATCCTATTTTAACTTGGTGCAGCTTCTGACTTGCTGCCCAAGCAACTCTTTACAAGCTTCCCGCTGACCCCTGGTAATCCTCCCTACTGCCCAGCCTGTATCTTTTCACTGATTTCTGGCTAGTTTCTGGTTTTTCGTGTCCACTCCCTGCCAAGACCTCTGACTTGTATCCCGGTTATCCTTGTCTACTGCCAGTCCTGACCTCTGGCATGTATTCTAGTGATCCATGTCTGCTGACTGCCCTGACCTCTGGCTTTGTATCCTGGTTTTCTTTGTGTACTGCCAGCCCTGACACCTCTGGCATGTATTCTAGTGATCCATGTCTGCTGACTGCCCTGACCTCTGGCTTTGTATCCTGGTTTTCTTTGTGTGCTGACAGCCCTGACACCTCTTGCTTGATAATGACTATCTATGACAATTTTTCAAAAAAGTTTTTTTTTTTTAAATGCATTGCACTGCCCCTACACAACTGACATTATCCATGCAGGCCAGTGTAAACAATCCCTTATAAACAGTTTTCATGTAGACTGTGCTAAAGCAGCCTGCTGGTCTAAACAGATCACTCATGTCCCTGAGTACTGTTTTACAGGGGGTTGCTAGACACACATCAAACTCAAATACTTGCACAAGTTGCATTTACATTCATGATTTATCAGTGAATACAAATCAATAGTTATGTGCATCTTTTATATTTACCTGGAGTTCACCTTTAATGCTCATTTATTAGCATCTGACACCTTGTCTGGGCGCAAGGCACGTCGTCATCCTTCTACCACCAAGCGGTCAGATCATCATAAAGCTCAAGCAAAACGGAAAGCTGGAAGTGAGGAAAGTGGATCCAAAGCACATTCCTCTGCAACAGGTAAGCCTGGCTGAACACAGGAGAGGTTAGAAAGACTAGGTTATTTGTAAAAACACAATAGTGAAATGAGGTAGACACTTCATAAGCACAGCTCTGGTCTGGGGTCTTTCACAGCATGCACGTACGACTAGTGGTCTGACAGTCACAAATGTATAGGACAACCTTGTATGGGTAAATGTATTGATGTGATCATGAATTTCTGTATGGGATATATCTTTTTTTTTTACTGTATTACTCTCACTTCAGTACAATGTGCATCAAGTCTGGACGGTTTGTGTTGTGATGTATCGGAAATAAAGAATTGAAAGAATGTGGTGTTCAAGTGGTTGTCAAGGCTGAAGGTTTTTTTAATGTTCACGAATTCTACGCACGAAGGTGAAAAAACCTTCTGTGTGCTGCCCCAGCCCCCCCTAATACTCACCTGAGCCCCCTCTCAATCCAGCTATATGCACTGGAGCCTAGGCTGTCCCAGGTCTCTCTCTCCTCATTGGCTGAGATACAGCTGCTGGCAATCACAGCGAATGAGGAGGGGGCAGGGGCAGGACCAAGCCATGGCTCTATGTGTCTTATGGACACATACAGCAGGACTCAGGAGCAAGCACGCATCAGTGCCCCCAGAGCAAGTGTCTTGCTATTGGGGGCACTGGTCAAGGAGGAGGAGCCAGTAGCACTGGTGGGGGAGCCGAAAAGAAGAGGAACAGGGCTGCTCTGTGCAAAACCACTGCACAGAGAATGTATGTATGACATGTTTGTTATTTAATCAAAATAAAAAATCAAACCTTTATTATCACTTTAAGCACAGCATTATTTTTAAAATAATACTCCTGAATTTAGGCAAGGTGAATTTGTTTTTTATCAGGAGTAGTTTGAAACTTTACTTGATTTTCTGACCTTGTTGTATGTGCACTAGAGAAAAAGCGCTGGGATTCAGAATTTGAACCCCTATGCTTCTTCTCCAATGCCATTAACTAATGCCCAAACCAGCCACGTTCCAGAGTGGCATGGGCTTATCATTGGTTTATTGATTTATTAAATTTTGACTCTAAGTGAATTTAAAGAATATTCTTATATTTAAAAAAATATTCCTTACACATCTACTACTTAATGGCCATGTGATCTATTTTTCATAAAATTCTTTATTACTGTGTTTTTCTGCCTCCTCTTAATGTCCTCTATAAGCTCCTAAACCTTTTCCCCTCCCTTCTGTTTGTTTAGAACAAGCAGTGCACATTAGTTGGGGCCATATGCACTGCTTTATGCACACTACATATCCCATAGTCTATAATACGCAGTCCATCTCGGGACTGAGCAACAGAGGATGGCTACATTCCTACATTCAGTGGGACCAAGGAGAACAAATGTAGCCACCCTTTAACACAAAATCAGATCACAGAAGTCAAAACAAAGCAATCTGGAGAAGGTTGAGAGCAATAGAAGGGACTTTTTAAAGTTAAGAATACATGCTTGAATAGATTTGTTTTCTTTTTAAAGCAGAGTTTAGTGTCACTTTAAGCTCTTTGTGAATACAATATGCCTCATTCAGTGAAAACAATTATTAGTGTGGCAGCAAAGAGATAGGAATACACCGCTGTTTGAGTTTTAGTTGTACAGTTCTAGTCAAGAGACACATGCTGATAAGTGTAGTCATTAGAGTGCTCATGGAGGTTTTATCTAAAGAAGAAACATAAAAGCCTGAATTAAATACTGCTTCTGAATTCCTGATAAGCAACCCTACTTCTGTCCATAGTATATGGAGTATGGTACTGATTGATTACTCTTTATGTCAACCAGGAACACCATCCAAATCAAAGTTTCCTCGTAAATTGGAAAAAAATGACAAGATGGGGTTATCAGAGCTATTCCCAGCACAATGTAAGTTACATGAACCACTACGTAGACAGCTTTGCTTAACTTCAGATGTCATACACAAGGCAAAAAAAATATGAAGAATAAAAATTGAACTATATAAAGAATAAATAAAAGGAAAACTGGTTATAAACTAATCAGTGTTGCCATAGAGTGCTCCTACCAAACACTCCTTCAGGGGTGTAGTAGATACCTGGTAAGCGGGTGTGATTAGGTAGAAATGTACTGGAGGTATGGCATCCTTTTTCTGCACGCATACTTTTTACCTCCATGTCCCTTACTGGACAATGGGGTTGATTTACTACAGGAAAAGAAGTGGAAATTGCAGTTTAATGTTTCTAAATGTAAAATGATGCACCTATGGAAAAAGAATCCCTTGAGAGAGTACAACATTGGGGGTACAGTGTTGGCCAGCACTTCAGAGGAAAAGGACATGGGGGTACTTATTTCAGATAATTGCAAAATGAGCAAACAGTATGACCAGCCAGTGGGGAAAGCAAATAGAATTCTGGGATGCATCACTATAGGGGTCACCAGCAGAAGGAAAGAGGTTCTGATTCCCCTATATAAATCTTTAGTTAGACCTCATTTACAATGCTGTGTCCAGTTCTGGAGACCTCACTTACAAAAAAATATTGATAAGATCCAGAGAAGGGTAACAAAAATGGTGAAATGTCTGTAGGATAAATTTATCAAGAGAGACTTTAGGAACCTAACATGTACAGTTTGGAGAAAAGAAGGGAAAGAGGAGACATGATCGAAACCATTACATAAAAAAGGGGGTGAATAAGGTTCAGGAGGGCAGTATTTACCAAAATGACCTTACAATAACTGGAGGAAAGTTCAAAACTAATCTCAGAAAGTATTATTTTACTAAAAGAATAATTTAGTAGCTAACTGTAGAGGGCAGCAGATCACTACTCAAGCAAACATACTTTTTTTTTATTTCCAATGCATGTGATTCTTTACAAATTTAAATTTCCCCATATTCACTGAGCTCTGTGGAAAAGTACCTTGCAAAGTGAACAACCTATTTGCCTTTAGTAGATCAACCCCAATGCCTCTAGTTTCTTTTCCTCTATTTATTATATGGGAGTCCCAGTGCTGAATGTCACATGCTCACAGCCTGACCTAAAATAAATACTGGGACAGAAACTTCTTTTAAGCAAACCTTAAAGCGATTGTAAACCCTCACCTTGTAAAAAAAAACCATTCAGGTTATAATAGAATTAAAGGCAACACATTTTCATAAGAGCTAGGGAAGGAGAAACAGCAGCACAAGGATCTTCCCAGTGAATGACTGTGCAATTTGGGGGGGGGGGTCAGGACAAGCCTGATCATTTAAGCATTGGAGGAGAGCAGATAGAGAGTTTCCAGCATAGGTATAGAACTGACGACTGTGTTCTCCTGCTAAATGTGGTGGGTTTTTAAAAGGAAAGCATAGGGACTGGCAGGAACATCAGATATTTCACAAAGGTAGCAATACAAAGAGAACAGGATACTTTTTTATACAAGTACATAAGTACATGGTACAGCAGGTACTTATCAGGAATATGAAATGTTGTCTTACATATTCTTTAAGTCAGATGCCAGCAGAAAGTGATGATATGGCTCTGCCCTCTCTCTGGCCAACTGTAGATTTTCAAATCTATATTCCAATGTTACTTCTCTTCACCAAGTCAGATATTGGTAGTGTGGGCACTAACTGGTTAAAGTCATATTACCACTAGTGCCATTTTATTTTGTAGAGCACCATATAAAGTCATATGACATGATGTGGTTTAGAAGTCATGTGACTGCCAGCATAATTTTTTCATGTAATTGGGGGGGGGGGGGGGATAATCAGGAATAGATATGGTTTGTTTTTAGTATTTTTTATTTTTTCATACATTCATTTTTTAATCTCTCATTTTCATTCCTGTAAATTTGACTTTTGGGTCATGATATCCATAGATCCTTCAAAAATCCCAACTTCATTGAATGGAGGTGAAGGGAAGCCAGTTGTTCTCACTATCAGCAAACCAGCAATGGACAAGAAGGCTAACACAGGTAACTTCAACAGCATTCTGACTATTTATTTATTTGGTTGAATTAACTACATAAACGAGTAGTGAGGGAAAAACAAGCAGTTGTTTTTCAACTGATCTATTCCAATTAAGAAACAACTAAATAAATGAATGTTTAACAAAATTAAAGTATTATGTTGTCCTCTGTAGTATAAATTACTACTAATAATAGTAACACTAATACAAATAATATATAATAGCTTTAAAATTAATTGTCAAAAGTAAGTTTAGTGTGATTGTAGGTGTCTATGTATAAAACATTTACTGCATGAATGTCAGAATCATTTTGTGGTTTTGAATAAATTATCTCCTGTATCATCAGCTTCATCTTGTGACCAAAATGTGGCATATTTTCTGAGGTTTTTCAGAAAATCATACTGCATTTTGCCCACTAAATGGAGCTGATGATGATGAGTTAGTCTGTTTAAAAAAGCGGTGAAGTTTAGTTCAGCTTGCTCAAATGTTTCTTCCAGGACCGTAAAAAGGTAAAAAAAAACTCTTGCCTAATTATCCCATGGCAAAGGAGGCATTTTATACAGCTCTTGGTTTCTGGCACTATGATGCAGTCTGTCAATATCATTAACCCAGCTATGTTTATTCCCTAATATAACATAGTTTTATAACTTGATAATCCTACCTGTAGATTTGTTTTTTTACACTCCCTGTAATGGGCCAAGCTGTCCAGCTAAAGTGACAGTTACAGGGTTGGGACTAACCCTTTAACCTTGGAGGGGTGCTTACAAAGTTCACTTTTTATTCATATGGTTTAAACTTTTTTTTCCAAAAGAAAAGAACAGTTTCTGTAAGTCCCCGGTCACATCGGTGCGACTTGTCATGCTATTGATAGTTTCATATTGCATACAAGTCGCACCAATGTGACCAGGGACCAGTGTGATCGAAAGCTAAATGCTTAAAAAGTATTAGCTAGATTTTTTTGTTATTTGTCACTTATTTTAGGTCTATCTAAAACTATAAATCCTAAACTCATATAGATATCGATACATGTCCATCTAAAATTACCCAGTCTCAGAGTACAGCTGAGCCAGGGATGAGCTAAGGCAGAGGCATAAGAGGCATTCACCTTGGGCACCATGCTGCAGGGTGCGCAGATAGGATGGAAGCCTCTGCTACCTTTACATTGCCCAACCCTGGCTTGCACTGTGTAGACCTGATCTGTAAATCTCAGCAGCTTTCTCTGTGACTAGTGGCTTTCTGCTGTCAGTGTGACAGCCGCGCACTCTGTAAACAGAGAACAGTGCCTGGCTGTCAAGGAGCTCCGATAGCTACACAGAGAGAGCCTTTTTTCATATTTATTGAGGGACAACATGGCACAGCAAGGATTCAGTCCAGCACACAGGGCAGTAATCCAGGTACAGCAGGGTAGACAGGGCAGAGGTCCTTTATAGGCCCATAATGGGTCCTCAAAGGGCTGAGTCTCCTGGCCTCATCTTCAGGACCACACAGGTAGCAGTTGTGTGGGGAGTAGAGATGTGGCAAGGAGAAATAGTCCATGGAGTAGCAATGTGGAATCACAAGGGGGAAATAGTCCACAGGGCAGTAGGCACAGACAATACTGAACTACGAGTCTCAGCAGTCCTAGTGTCCAGAAAGTAGCACACATCCCATGTGGGCAGCAGTCCTAAACACCTAGTCTGCTTCCATTGGAACCTCCAGATATATGTTCTTCAGTTCATAACCGAGAGAGCTCTGAAAAGTCTGACACTTTTCTTTTACAATGGATTTTATTGTAGAAAAGACAACATCAGAGAAACAGTCATAAACAAGATCACTGAACAAAAAAAATGAGACATGCAAGTTTTCTGATGAATAGTACCATGAATGCACTGAAGTATAAACAAGAAAACAAGCTGAGTACACAAGCGCAGTATATAAGGAGGTAAAATAAAACATGTTAATTTGCAAGAATGGCAGGCAATTTGAAACCAATGAATTAGTAAACATAGAGCCAAGATTATCACAAAGTCCTCAAACAGCGGGCAGGAGAAAAAAAAAAACATGAAGCCTCACTGAGTGTACATTGATATTCCCCACCCAGGACTCCCTAGGAAGTCCGACAGGTAGATACAATATTGCTGGTACTGTTCTTAGAGAAAGAAGTCACAATCAGCACAAATATCATGAAAACTGATAGAACAGAGAAGAGAAAAGGAGGAAGGAAGGAAGAAAAGACAAAAGACAAAGAAAGGGCTCCAGGGGGTCACGACAGAAAAAAAAACATCTTATATTGACAAAAGGGACTGGTCAAATCTAGACGGTTGGGCTATATCAAGCCAGGGGTGCCAGATCTGCAGAAACTTTGTGTGAGTGTCTAACAGCATAGCCGTCAGTTTCTCACTAACCATTATAAAATTAATCCGTTTTTTTACTGCGCCAAAGCTGAGGAGGGGGGTCTTCCAAGCCTTCGCGACCGTTAATTTGGTAGCCATGAATAGATGTGATGCCAGCTGCCGCTCAGGACGAAGCAGACCCAATAATGGTTTAAATAATAGCTCCTTGTATGGGTTGCGCTTAATGTTTGTGTGAAACATATTGCGGAGAAGGGCATATACCCTAATCCATAATCTGCAAACCTTAGGGCAAGTCCACCAAATATGGGCAATGGTACCTATTTGTTGGCAGCCCCGAAAGTAAGTTGGGGGGTATGCAGGAATAAAACGAACCAGACAGGAAGGCAGGCATGTAATACCATCTATAAAGGACCTTATAGCCATTTTCTAAAACAACAACATTCCTAGAACATTTAGACAATGCCTGGGTCATGATCCTCCAAGTCTGACACTTTTCTGACATCATAGGGATATTATATTGTACTTTGAATTCAGAATGTTGCACTCAATTAGCGGTGCCGAGGTGTCTGGCTTTCTCCAAGGTACTGGATACAATGACAGTCTGTGGCACCTGCTGAGAGGAGCCTCACCTACTCCCCTGTGTGGGCAAAGGAACTTACAGATCAATTATGCAGATAAGCTGACTTCTTTACACCTGGTCTCTGCATTAGAGATTGTTGCTTTCCCACAAAAAAAAAAAAATCTCATATTTCTTAAATATGTGTCAATTTGTGTTTTCAGTTCCAAATTGACCACTTAAGCTGCAGAAGGTTTTACCACCTTCATGAGCAGACCATTTTGTGCTATTTGGCACTGCAGTACTTTAACTGTCAGTTGTGTGGTCAGGCAACACTATATGCAAATTATATTTATATTTTTATTCACACAAATAGAGCTTTCTTTTGGTGGTATTCGATCAGCACTGACAACTGACAAACAAAAAAAGGACAAACAATTTAAAAAAAACAAAACGATATTCTGTACTTTCTGTTATAAAACATATGTATTAAAAAATTAAATTTGTTCATACATTTAGGCCAGAATGTATTAAGAGTATATTAATTGGTTTTTTGTGTGAAAGTTCTAGTGTCAACAAACTATGGTATATACAAAGGGTGTTCAAGTCAAATCGGGACCTTTCAGTTTAAATATTAAAAGAACACATTTCAAAGAGTGGAAACTGCATTTATTTTTCTACATACTCCCCTGCTACATGTATACACTTATCCCAGCATGTAACTAATGGCTGGAAAACTTTGGCATAGAAAGATTTGTCAGTACTCCTGACCCATCCTAGGACAGCCTGCTTCACTTAGTCATCGTGTTCACCGTTCCCACAGAAAGATTCCTCTCTTATGCAGTTTCACGACAGGTTATGCATTCATTATCCAGGATCAGGTGCTCCACGTGCTGAATGTTCACAGGAATGACTGCTGTAGGCTGGGAACCACCACAACCGGATTTGTCACTGACAGACGTACGTCCATTTTTTAAATGTTTACACCAGCCTTTCTCAACCAGGATGCCTTCTGGGTTCTCTAGGGGTGCATTGACAAAATGCATACAAATTGCCCCAAATTGCGAGGAGGGGATCAAGCCTGCCTTTTTGTTACACAAAACCATAGTTTTTCACTGTGCAACATTACAACGTTGGGCACTATGTGGTCCGGCCACCAGCATCCTAACAATTGCTGATGTCATCAGTTTATAAGGAGGACATCTGGCACCTGCACAGCATACTTGTTTGATCCCACGCTCACCTCTATCAGCACTGGGGTCATAATAGCTGTATGGTGGAGAGAAAATGAGGTAGAATAAATGCAGGAATACTAGTCAGTACCAGTGTGCAAAAGTGTATTTGCTTTGAAAGAATAAATTATTTCTAATGTCGGGTGCTCTACGTGTGTGGATGCTGCTGCAATATGTAAAACTATTAGGGGTGCCTTGAAAATTGTGCATAATTTTAAAGGGTACCTTGACCAGAAAAAGGTTGAGAAACACTGGTTTACACTATTCAAATGTCTTACTGCTGCTGAGTGTCTCGTTACCGTACTGTGCTTGAAGTGTTCTGTAGATATCTGCGGGTTTTACAACTTCGTTCACAAGAAACTTCATCACCACATGCTGTTCCATGCAGGCACTAACACTGTTGTCTGCCATCTTGATTAATAGTCTCTGGACTGGCCTGCGACTAATGCGCTGCCTATTAGTAATAGGACACACTTGCCACTTTACACTGCGTGTAGAACCATCAAGCTAGCATCCCTTTTTATACCTGAAAAATTCAAAGTCCCTGTTTAACTTGAACACCAGATTAATCTTAATTTACTGATGGTCTATCTCATTTATAGAGAGCTAGGACTGTACAATTACCACCCAAATTACCTCTTTTATGAAAAGTAGACAGTCTGAGGCATTTAAGAGGCATGGCAAGTTTTTAAAGTTGTAATTAAATGATAAAATTAAATATTTTTTTTTACATACTCACCAGTGCAGTACAGTGTGATCAAATGATATGGTGGTGATCAGGGACACTAACTGGTGAGAGTATGTAAAAAAAACAAACAAAAAAAAAACCCTAACAAAAAGGTTTTAATAATCTTGTATTCAATTGTTAAGATTGTTTTAAACATTTTTAAAACTTTTTTTACTACTATAGCTCACTATAAGAAACACAGCTGTTATGAATGAAACAGCTTTGTTGACATTGTGATCATGTGATTGCATAGCGATCACATGATCCCCCAGCTGATCCTGGGGACACAGCGTTTGCAGGAGCGGCACACTGCATGCCCCAGGGGGGGTGCGAGTGCACATGTGCTAAGTGACACATGGGTACATCACTTAGCCTGTATCTATTGCCTGCCAGCAGTATACAGTTGCAAGAAAAAGTATGTGAACCCCTTGGGATTACATGGAGTTTTGCATGAATTGGGCATAAAATGTGCTCTGAACATCATCTAAGTCAAAACAATAGAAGAACACAGTCTGCTGAACATAATACTACACAAACATTAGATGTTGCCATGGTTTAATTGCACATAACATGTAAATATTCACAGTGCAGGGAGGAAAAAGTATATGAGGTCCTAGCTTAATGACTTCTCCCAGAGCTAATTGGAGCCAGGAGTGAGCCAACCTTGACTCCAATCAGTGTGATGATATTGGATGTGTTGCTGACAGCTGTCCTGCCCTTAAAAAACACACACCTGTTTTGGGTTTACTGGTTTCAAGAAGCACTGTCTGATGTGAACCATGCCTCGCAGAAAAGAGCTCTCAGAAGACCTACGATCAAGAATTGTTGACTTGCATGAAGCTGGAAAGGGTTACAAAAGTATCTCCAAAACCCTTGATGTTCATGTGTCCACGGTAAGACAGACTGTCTACAAATGGAGAAAGTTTAGCACTGTTGCTACTCTCCCTAGGCGTGGTCGTCCTGTAAAAATGACTGCAAGAGCACAGCGCAGTATGCTGCATGAGGTAAAGAAGAATCCCAGAGTGTCAGCTAAAGACCTACAGATATCTCTGGCACATGCTAACATTTTTGTTGACACATCTACAATAAGGAAAACATTAAACAAGAATGGAGGACATGGGAGGACACCACGGAGGAAGCCATTGCTGTCCAAAAAGAATATTGCAGCACGTTTGAAGTTTGCAAAAGAGCACCTGGATGTTCCACAGCACTACTGGCAAAATATACTGTGGACAGATGAAACCAAGATTGAGTTGTTTGGGAAGAACACACAACACTATGTGTGGAGAAAAAAAGGCACAGCACACCAACATCAAAACCTCATCCCCACTGTAAAACATGGCGGAGGGAGCATCATGGTTTGGGGCTGCTTTGCTGCCTCAGGGCCTGGACGGATTGTTGTCATTGATGGGAAAATGAATTCCAGAGTTTATCAAGACATTTTGCAGGAAAATGTACGACCATCTGTCCGCCAACTGAAGCTCCGCAGAGGATGGGTGATGCAACAGGACAATGACCCAAAGCATACAAGTAATTCAACAAAACAATGGCTGCAACAGCACAGAATACGCCTTCTGGAGTGGCCCAGTCAGAGTCCTGACCTCAACTCGAGTGAAATGCTGTGGCATGACCTTAAGAGAGCGATTCACACCAGACATCCCAAGAATATTGCTACACTGAAACAGTTTTGTGAAGAGGAGTGGTCCAAAATTACTCCAGATCGTTGTGCAGGTCTGATCTGCAACTACAGGCAACGTTTGGTTGAGGTTATTGCTGCCAAAGGAGGGTCAACCAGTTATTAAGTCCAAAGGTTCACATACTTTTTCCTCCCTGCACTGTGAATGTTTACATGTTATGTGCAATTAAACCATGGCAACACCTAATGTTTGTGTAGTATTATGTTCAGCAGACTGTGTTCTTCTATTGTTGTGACGTAGATGACGTTCAGAGCACATTTTATGCCCAATTCATGCAAAACTCCACGTAATCCCAAGGGGTTCACATACTTTTTCTTGAAACTGTATGTCCTGCAGGCGGTTGGCACCTGTTTAAACTTGTGGGAGGGGTAATGTGGGGCATTTTTTCATCATCACCATGTGTCACAGGAGCTTGTCCTGTGTCAGGAAAACAACGCTGCTGTACAATCTCACTGCACAACGAAAAATGGTGTCAAATTGTTAAAGGAAGTGGAACAATTATGGATCTGCTGCCAGGATCAAATGGTAACAAAACTGTAGCACCTCCTAGATAGTTTTACTAAATAATAGAAAAATTTAGTTTTTGGGTGGGTGGTAGTCAGCCAAGTTTTGATTTGTATAGTTGTGCATATGTTTTCTCCCTAAGCTCAGTGGAGTTATGATCTTTCACTGTTGCCAGTAGATATCGCTGCACCGCTGGCTATAGAATGAGGCTTTTCTGCCAGTGAGTGATGAATATTCATATTTCATCAAGCCATCCCAGTAAGAGCTTTAGATCACTGGAGCTTGATGGCGTACTGTATAAATATTTGGAAGGCCAAGTGTTTACTCTCTTGCCTCAAGCCGAGACCAGAGACGTTACTGCTGAACTATCTATACTGCTGGGCCCAGAAACCTGTTAGGGGTATACACCCCTACACATCTGGCCTAGGCAATTCACCAGCTGGGAAAGCTGCCATCTCTGAAGGCCTTGCTGGTGATCTACATTGATACTTATCACTGTCCCAACTGTGACAGAGCCAGGGGGGGTCCCAAACCTGCAGCTACAAAGACACCCTTGAGACTTCACCCTTGAGGATCCAGTCTACTTGCTACCAGAATGCAATAGAAAGCTAAATCTGGGCAGCTATTTGGTGGCGTCGTGATTAAAAGAGTGTTTATTGATCCAGTTGATGATGGTGCTGTAAGGATATTGTGACGTAATGCCTGTTACTCAGATTGGGTGATTCCGCCAGAGAATTGCTTCCTCGCCACTGGGACACAGGACCAAAGTATTATAACTGGGCATTGCACCCAAGACTAAACAAGATTAGCTTAGATGCCAAACTGGAACTCTTTATTGAACAGAAAAAAAAGATTTTTATACACTCCAGAAATAGCGCAGTGCCCCCCACATCAACAATTAATTCAATTATTACACATAAACATCCCACACTGATTAGATAAGAGCTTGATCATATTATCCTAAACAGTGTAAACATTAAACAGTACAGCTAACAGTGATCTAATTAACAGTAAGCTAATCAACAGCCAAGCACCCCAACAATGCTTTAATTAATCAGGGAGGCCACCTCAGACAGACTAGCAACAAACCCACCCCTGAATACACAAAGTATATTACACATGCTGTCTTTCAGGTGTTTGCTTGCACTTGTATAATCTATTCATCATGAAACAAAACTCATACAATATTCCAACAGTCTGAAAAGTGGAATTAATTTATCTTCATAGATTTCTTGAGGGAGATTGTTGATAAATATTTATGTCCCAAAAAAGGAGCTTCTCCAACCCAGTCCGCATGTGGGCCACCATATTTCCTATGACCATAAACCTGTACAAGATTAATATTGCATCTTTCCATCCACTCCGGAAGGGAAGATTTATTGTCTTTATGCAGAGAATGAATCCAAGTCTCGCTCCCTGCATTCATCACGTTGTTGTCCATCATTAGGGAATGATCTGCTCTCTCCATGGTCACAATCAGTGGGTAGAAGGCTAGCCCCTAGTCCCCTCCAAAAGCACCTGTTCCGGTTGGGTCTGTCACATTTCTCCCCTCTCAAAAGTCGACTAGTCAGGTTCCAGACCTCCACCTGTTGACATGCATTAGGTGGGCAAAGTGAACCCACATTTTTGGTCTACACAATCTCCATTCTTGGCTGCAGGAAAGAGTTGCCATCGATAGGCGAGGAGCAGAGGTCATGGACCCTCTGTCTGGCTGCCAGTGCTTCAGCTGGTAGGTTTTTACCAATCTGGGACTTGTCTGCTGCTGGAGAGAGGGGCCGACTGCCACAGCTCCCTAGAGCTGTGAAGACATGGTAGGTGCTGGACAAAGGCCAGCGGTGCTCTGCCCTGTTACCAGTGCTTCAGCTGGGGACCCCAGATCCTCTGCTCTGGCTTACTGTTGGGCAGGGAGGACAGCTGCCCCCTCTCCCAGACTGTGGACTTGCTGCTGGGGAGGGAGAACAACCTCCTCCCCTCCCTTGTTCTTGAACTGCTGCTGGGGAGATGAGATGGCTGCTCGATCTCCCATATGCTCATCCAGTTGCTGGGATGACATTTTTCCGGTACTGTCTCCCAGGTGCACAGATCCTTGCTGGGAAGGGAAAACAGTTTCCTCCTCTCTAGCTGACTGTTGGGGAGCGAGGATGACCACCTCCTCTCCTGGAATGTTGAACTACTGTTAAGGAGATGAGCCAGCTGCTAAATCTTCTGGACTCTCTGAACTGCCACTGGGGAGAGAGGACAACCACCTCCTCTCCTGGACTGTGGATCTGCTGCTGGGGAGAGGAGTCCCCAGGAGAGGCACAGTGAATATGCTTTTATCATGTTTAGTCATCATCCATCAGTGGCCCTTTTGGGGGTACTACTAAAAAACTATGATGCAAGTGAGGCTTATAAATGAAATTGGTGGATAAATACTAGTAAAAGACTGCACCATACGTGTAATTTAGTATTTTACTCAAAATTCCACCTTAAACAGAGTACTAAAAATTGTGTAAGGTCTGGTCTGCTCCCTCTTCAGCTGCTGGACAGATTTTTACCAAAGATCTTGCACTACAGACACCTATGGATCTTTATGGTTATCTTCTAGAGTTTATGTTGAAACTGTTTTATTGAGTTTTTAAACAGTACAGAGCACAACCTTAAGGGTACATGTCCATTTAATTGTTTTTTTCTTTTTTTTATGTAAATCTTTTATTAAACTTTTTTTTCCCATTACAAAAACACAGCAAAATAACATTTACATCCAAAATACAAACATTCCCCTAAATTTTGCAATCCCACCTCCCTGCTACCCCCCCCCCCCTCCCCCACACCCCCTAACGATTTATCCCGGTCCATATAGCTCTTCCTTTATCTTTCCAACTTTCCATTCCATACCTATGATCTCTCTCCTCAATCCTTGCTTCCAACTCTTAATTAAGTGTTCTTGTATGGCAAGACCACTTACTGTTATCTCACAGATATATTCTTATTATAGCCAAATTTACCACCCTAACTCCTCCCACAGTTTTTACACAACATAGACAGTAATATACCGAAACGTGCGGATTGCTCCCAATTGGTGTGCTATTAGTTTATGGAACGTTTCACCGAATGGTTAACAAATATTGGCGTTTTTGTGTTGAAATTGGTCCCGTAAGGAATGAATGGCGGAATGTTTAAAAGCTAGAGTGTGAGCTGAAAAATCAGGACATTATTTCTAAATTAATAACTCCCTCATTTTCAAGCTCACCTACACAAATCTTATATCAAAATGTTCAGCTATCCCTGCTGCCACTAAAAGTATCCACAGCTAAGCCATAGTCCTGATAGTTTTCACAATATGACCATTTGTTTGCAACTCACACCACCCATTGACATTCATTGAAACTCCACTCTAGGCACCTCAAATTTGAAGGGCAATTTCTAAACTGCAACTGTGCCTTCATTTTTAATATTTTAGAAACATACTATGCATCAAAATGTAGGTCTGGGTCTTGTGATTCTCACAATATAAAGCTCTTCACTGTAGGATTTATAGTTTTTAAAACTACGACCATTTGAAGATGCCAGTGAAGTGAGCAATTTGGAGCAGTTTGTTTTTAACCGCTCTTATTTGCCCTATTTGAAATCTAATTTTGAATTCGTGACAGTTTGGCCGACTTCTGGTTAAAGGTTTGGAAATAAGTTTACAGTAGAGAGTATTTGAGGTGATAATGCTGCTAATGTTTTTATAAATGTATGTTTTAATGTAACTGTGAAGCACTTTGGACAACAAAATTGCAATTAAATGTGCTATATAAATAATTAAAAGTTGAAATGCATTTCTCACTCTATCAAGCTTGCCATGTGCACTTTTTAAATTTGATCAATCATTGGTTAGTGTAATGTTTACTATCTTTACTCACTCCAAACACTCCACACAGTTACTCTGCCCACTCCATAAAGTTACTCTGCCCAGTCCAACCTTTTCAGTTACTCCAGCCACTCCAACCACACAACAGTTACTCAAGCCACTCCACCCAGTTACTCTGCCCACTCCAGTTGTAGACTACTGGTGGAGGCAAGACTACTTTACACAATTTACCCAGAAATTGTAGCTTTTCTAGTTTTTCTTACTATTCTTTCCCTCCAACCTTTCTTTTCCCTTCTCCTATTCCTGCTACTGCCTTACAAAACATTCCCTTTATTCTCCTACCTCCAATCAGATCCCTAGGCCTCCCACTACTTCCATATATTTTCCAGATGCCTTGAAGTCAGACCATCTTCCTCAATCCTTTCTAAATTAACCCATATTACCTTTGTCTATATGGTATAATTCCTCCATCCTATTTATATATTCCACCCTGTCTAACAGTCCCTCATTGTTGGAGGCTCCTGTACCTGCCAAAATTTTGGAATAAGCCCTTTAGCCGCACTGCTTAGGTGGTAAAATACACAATTTATATACTGCTTCACTAGTGCTTCTGTCCTATAAAACAAACACTCCCACAGATCCTTCTGTATAGTTGTCCCCAAAATCTCTTGTATGAACTGGATTACATCTTGCCAAAACCCCTGTATTTTTGGACAATCCCACCATATATGTGCCATTGTTCCCTTTGATATACATCCCCTCCAGCATAATGGTGAGACTTCTACTCATTGTTTATATACAACACTCTGTGTCAAATAACACCTCGTTAAACATGTATAATTCATTTCAACCATGTTCATGTTAATCAACCAATGTGTTAATTTAAAAATTTTATTTTTCTGTGATTCATTCATTTTTGTTCCCAGTTCCCTTTCCCATTTCTGAACAGTGTATTACAGAGGACCGTGTATATGAGAAACAGGTGAAAAATATTAAGTCCATTGTGAGAGGTATATAATATAGTAAAGGTGAAAGAGAGAGAAAACAGAAAAAAATAAATAAATAGATGGGGGGGAGAGGGGACAAGAGGGGAAAGATAAGGGAGAGGCGGATGCTACCTACCATATTTTCCGGCGTATAAAACGACTTTTTGACCCTTGAAAATCTTCTCAAAAGTCGGGGGTCGTCTTATACGCTGGTATACGTCAGGGCGGCACTTTTTAGGGGGATGGCGTGGTGCTGCCGCCGTCCCCCCCTTCCGACGGAAGGGACACTAAGTACAGGGGTGGGCAGAGGGCTGCTGTCTCTTACCTGGCTCCCACGACGATCCATCCAGGAAGCGCTGCTGATTCAGTCACTACAGCCACTCCCTCACTCCTGCCGCTCGGCTCCACCTCCTCACCGGTGATTTGCCGCCAGAACTGTAGCTCAGGAAAGGCACACAGGCGGCCAATCATGGGCAAGGAGGCGGAGCTGAGCGGACACGCGAAAATTGAGTGAGGGAGCAGCCGGTAAGTGTGCAGTGCAGAGGTGCTGCTGCAACCACATATGCTGGCTGCAGCAGCACCCTACTGGAACAGGGGTCAGCAAGTGTCATTGGTGTCAGTGGGAGGAATAGTGTCCCATCATTGGTGTCACTGACACCAATGATGGGGCACTATTCCTCCCACTGACATCAACGATGGGGCACTTTTCCTCTCACTGACACCAACGATGGGGCACTATTCCTCCCACTGACACCAATGATGGGGCACTATTCCTCCCACTGACACCAACGATGGGGCACTATTCCTCCCCCCACTGACACCAACAATGGGGCACTATTCCTCTCCCCACTGACGGGGTACTATTCCTCCCACTGACACCGATGATGGGGTGCTATTCATCCCACTGACACCAATGATGGGGCACGATTCTTCCCACTGACACCAATAATGGGGTGCTATTCCTCCCACTGACACCAATGATGGGGTGCTGTTCCTCCCACTGACACCAATGATGGGGCACCATTCTTCTCACTGACACCAATGATGGGGTGCTATTCCTCCCACTGACACCAATGATGGGGTGCTGTTCCTCCCACTGACACCAATGATGGGGCACCATTCTTCCCACTGACACCAATGATGGGGTGCTAGTCCTCCCACTGACACCAATGATGGGGCATGATTCGTTGCTCTGACACCAATGATGGAGCACGATTCCTCCAACTGACACCAATGAAGGGGCACGATTCCTCGCTCTGACACCAATGATGGGGCACTATTCCTCGCACACTGACACTAATGATGGGGCACCATCATTGGTGTCAATGGGAGGAATAGTGCCTCATCATTGGTGTCAGTGGGAGGAATAGTGCCCCATCATTGGTGTCAGTGGGAGGAATCGTGCCCCATCATTGGTGTCAGAGCGAGGAATCGTGCCCCATCATTGGAATACCATACCATATTGAAATCAAATCTGATGTTTTTTAATTTTTATTTGGTGTGCATTGGAAGAGGGGTAGTCTTATACGGCGAGTATAGCCCAAACCCTATATTTTAACAGGAAAAGTAGGGGGTCGTCTTATACACCGGAAAATACGGTATATCTGAGAGACCCCAGAAGTAACAACTACAAAGGCCCCAAAATTTGAGGAAAACTGGAAATGTGACCAGATGGTCCACATAGGTTTGTAAGAGTCAGTCTTATTATCCATCCACGCTATCATGCGTTCCAGGGGTTTTGATCCTGTCCATTTCACAAGCCCAATCAGCCAAGAAGAGTGCAGAGGGTTGCTGCTAACGTCTAGCAATAACGGAGTGGGCTGCTGTAAGGAAATGTTGAATTAAGCTTTTCTTGATTTGTCTATAGGACCTTGGCAAATCTTCTAGAATTTAGTATGGGAAAGTCTTGCACCTGTAAGTCCTAATAATTAACACATGTATTGCAAGAAAGCGCAAGAAAACCTGAGTTGTATTTTGGCTTAGTTATCTTCTTTTATTATTTGGTGAAGGCATTTTATCATGTTAAAGGTGCTCATAGACTGGTCGATATCTGGTCAGTTCTATAGGAACCAGCTAAATCTCGAGCAGTGTGTGGCCATCCCTGGCTGACAGAAGTTAATCATTTGCTCGGCTTCTGTAAAAGGGACATGCTGGGAAACTTGTCGATTATGTGCTGCAGCCAGTCAGCTGCAGCTGCAGCTGCTGATCAATCTATTATTATTATTATTATTACACAGTATTTATATAGCGCCAACAGTTTACTCAGCACTGTACATTACAATGGGAGACAATACATGAGACTCCTTGGAGCTTACAATCTAGGAGGGGAGAGTGGTACAGGAGGAAATAGCTGTGGGGGATGGAGTGGTGGGGAGAGCGGAGGAGGTCTACAATCTACAATCTATTCTGATAGTGGTGCTTCCCGCTATCAGAATACAATGTACGGAGGGAAATGCTCCATCCACCTCATTTGTATGAATGGAGGAATCTATTAATTTTTTTTTTTCGTTCAACCCTCTAGCTTTAGTTATCAGTAGAATTAAATTTTTATTCAATATGTAAACATTATTTAATAGTTTCAATTTGCTGTTTTCCTGGGACTGCCCCTGCTCTTGAAGGTTATTTCCTGGGAAGGTCTCAGCCAAGGAAATGGCCCAGGTTTTGAACATTGACTTCTTAAACAATAAAAATTCCTCTTTAACTACATAAGAAATCTGTTATTTGGTAATAAATCCTAAGCTAATAAAGATATTGATACACGTTCAGCATTTTAAATATCAAAATATACACTCAATATAATTCAAACATATAACCATGTCATAAAAAGTATATAGTTCTCCATGTTCCTCATAGGCAATAATATTGTGTCAAAACCTTAGAAACACCTGTTAAATAGTGAAGACGCCACTATGACTATATGTTTTCTAGCTGCAATAAGGGAAATGTTTGTGTGATTTTTATATTTAAAATACACTAATTTTATTGACAATTCAATAAACCACCAGATCTGTCATAGGCTGAAAACATTCTAATACTCAGACAGGACAAGACCAAAGGAAATTGAACTGGAGAGCGTAGATCAGAGCTGCAACCATCCGCTAAAGTTGACCCTTCGTCCAAAACCATCAACTGGTCTTGTAAGCTTTAATATTATATATTATTACATGTTTAGCACAGTGGCTAACTGGTTAGCACTTCCACCTGGCAATACTAGGGTCGTTGGTTCAAATCCCAACCATGGCACTACCTGCCTGGAGTTTGCATGTTCTCCCTGTGCCTGTGTGGGTTTCCTACGGGTACTTCAGTTTCTTCCCACACTCCAAAGACATGCTGGTAGGTTAATCGGATTCTGTATAAAATTGGCCCTAGTATGTGTATGTATCAATGTGAGTTAGGGACCTTAGATTGTATGCCCCTTGAGGGTTAGGGATTGATGTAAATGTACAATATATACATTATGTAAAGTGCTGTGTAAATTGATGGTGCTATATAAGTACCATAAATGAGTTACAAAAAAAATAAAAATTAAGAAAAACTAGTGTGTGTTGATGCTAAGGTCCAAGGATTATCTTTTATATTTAAAAAAAACAAAAAAACTTTTACCCCCGGTTCACATCTATGCGGCCGTGCGGGCCATGTTTTACAAGGGCACAAGAGCACATTCATTTGAATGGACTCCCATGCCCGTGACACACAAGGAAGAAGTCCTTGCACTTCTTTGGAAAACGCAGCCTGCATGGGAACCTTGGTTCCCAGTACGGCTGCGTTCTCCAGTGCGGGTGGCGTGCCATTAGCACTAATGGCACCCGCCCGCGGTTCCGCATTCCTCTGTGTGGGTAGTGCGGCTGCACGGATTTTCGTGCGGATCTGCAGTGGCACCACCCGTACAGATGTGAACCTAGGGTTACAGCTTGAACAAGGAAAGCCTGAAGTGGAAAATGGATTTAAATATGCTCTAAGGCAAAACTCTGCTGTCTAAAAGCATAAAGGTCTGCGCCTTTTTCTCTCCTCTGCTATGGCCAGTGCCATGACCAATCAGTGCAACCCGGAGTAGATGACCCAAACCGGTAATGATAAAGTATGTTTCCCAATGACATCCACTCCGGAGGTGTCTCCCCTTTCCTTTACAACTGTATGTTGAGCAAGAATTCAGTTTTTGAAAGACATCCTTGGGCCATCACATCTGATAAAAGTTGGCATACACATTGGAATTTCTTCCATTCCCAAATCCACAATAAACGGTGTGGACAAATTTCCTGTTAATATTTATTCCAGCAAAGATGTTACAAAACCTTTTTAACAGAATGGGGAAGGGTTAGAACCTCTATCAACTTTTTATCCGTGACATTGTTAGGAAGATTTCCCTTCTATTGTAATATTCAAAGCAAACTCATCCATCCATCCATGTCTCCATGCTTTATTTTGCTGATAAATCACTTTGAAAAACATCCCCTTAGTATTTCTGGTCGTAGCCATCCTAAGTAAAGGCAGATAATTCATATAGCATTTACTTTCTGGAATCCATTTGCCCTTAGCTCAGGCATGTAGGCAGGAGGATGTGTTTGGCTAAGAAAACCCCTCCTAAAGACTTCTGGGATGTATGACATCAGTTCCTCGGCATGGAAAGTAGAAAGTAAGTGAAGAAATGTTAAAAAAAGTTTAACACAAGTAAATATGATATACTTCATTATCTATTTACTAATGCTTGTGGGATAAGGATTAAAAAATGTCACTGTCGATTGAGAGAGTGAACTTTAACCCCCTTCCTGTCCAGGCCAATTTTCAGCTTTTAGGGCTATCACACTTTGAATGACAATTGCTCGGTCATGCAACACTGTACCCATATGAATTTTTTAGCATTTTTTTGAGACAGATACAACTTTATTTTTTTGCTATATAAATGAAAATGTCCAAAAATTTGGAAAAAAAAGTTTTTCTTATAAAACTTTGCAAAAAAAATGATCTTTCTTCATAAATCTTGGCCAAAATGTATTCAGCTATCTTTTTAGTAAAAAAAAATAACCCAAATTAGTTTATAACCAAAATTTATAATTTTTAAAAAACATTTTTAACATTTTTATTTTATTTTTTTATATTATTATTTATGTTTTTTTAACATACCGTCACCCTAGCAGTACAGTGTCATCATGGTGACACTGCACTACTTGTGGGGGGTGATGACAATTTTTTTTTCTTTTTTGACACTGATTGCTTTTACACCCATAAAGGCTGTAAAAGCAATAATTTCCATTTCTCTCTGCCTGCATTCTTGCAGCCATTGAGAAATACTGTGCGAGCTGTGATTGGTCACAGCTTGTCACATGGTACAAGGCTGTTGTGAATAGCCTTGTACCATGTGACCTCTGTGATCATTCAGATTGCACACGTAGTAAGCAATGATGTCAAGAAGTGACATCTTGTTTCCTACTGTTCCTCTGATCACTGATTAGCCAGCAAGTGATCACATGAAACGGGACCTCACACAGAGGTCCCGTACAGCGATCGGTTGACACAGCAGGCACCAGATCGTGGTGCCGCACGCTTCCAGGGAGCGCGCACAGGCAGTGAATGTGGAGGCCGTTTATAAACGGTCACCCGCTCCTGCACTGCTCCCGTCCGGCCTTTGTACATAAACGGCTGGACGGGAGCAGTGCAGGAGCGGGTGACCGTTTATAAACGGCTTCCACATTCACTGCCTGTGCGCGCTCCCTGGAAGCGTGCGGCACAACGATCTGGTGCCCGCTGTGTCAACCGATCGTTGTAAGGGACCTCTGTGTGGTTAAGGTTGCTAGACAGTGCAGGAAGTAGGGGTAAGTCCCTACAACAGAGACCCAGAGGGCAACAAATTTTTGTAGTAGAAAGATTAAGATTAGACTCACTATCAGATTTGTACTGCTGTCTGGTCCTATTTGGGAGATTTTTTCCCCTACTATTTGTCCAGGTGATAGGTGTCATGGGAAATCTCTTATAGCATTTATTCCAGACAGAGGATTATATTAGCTGAAGTAGGGTTTTAAAACTTATTTCTGTATTTCTATTTCTAATCATCTTCTCTGTAAAACCTACGCATTCATCCATGTATCATTCTGTAATACTTATCTTTCGTTATATGGGACACACACATGCAGTGTTATTATATTATATATATATTATGCATGTATGATCTAGACTACAGTTGAGAAATTCTACATAATACTGTTTATCGTTTTGAGGAAGTTATGGTATTTTCCTCTCAGCTGTTACTAAATTATAGTCTTTCTTGTTTTCAATTTCTAGATTGGGATCATCACACCTCCACAATCTGATTCCGAAGTACCAAATCATCAGGTACTTAAAAGAAAAATATGGGCTTCTTAAAAAAAAAAAAATATATCACACTCACCTAGGTGGATGCAGCATCTGTCCGATGCTGCATCTGTCCCCCCCTGCTTCTAAGACTGAGAACTGAGCGATCAAAGATTCAGTTCTCAGCCTTCAATGAGGAGGGAGCAGTGACTTTCAGTCACTGTCTCTCTGCTCTACTCCTCCAGCTCTCACTGGAATGCTGGACTGTGGAAGGGGCAGGAGCAACTGGCTCAGGCTGCCAGCGATGCACTGATAGGCTGAGCAAGCTACCAGTCCAGGCATATAGGTGGATCCCAACTGTAGAGTCGGAGTCGATCCAGAGCCTGGACCGGCAGAGTGACATCAGCCAACTGTGAGGTTCTGTATCCCCTTTGGAAGATTTCCCCTCTATTACTGTTCTGACAACAACCCAAGATTTGAGATTTTTTTTCATTTTTGGTGATAACAGTAAACAGGACTAATAGAGGAGGTGAATCTCCCTAATAGGGGCACAGGCAGCAATAGACATCTGACAGGTGTTCTAATTCCTCTCCACTCTATTAAAAACTAAAAAAAAAGTTTTGCATTTAGTTACATTTTAACCACTTCAATACAGGGCAATTTTACCCCCTCCCTGCCCAGGCCTATTTTCAGTTTCGGCACTCTCGCAGTTTGAATGACAATTGCACGGTAATGCAACACTGTACTCAAATTAAATTTTTATAATTTATTTCACACAAATAGAACTTTCTTTTGATTGTATTTAATCATCACTGGGTTTTTATTTTTTGCTAAATAAAAAGAAAAACGGACCAAAGATTTTGAAAAAAAAAGTTTTTCTTCGTTTCTGTTATAAAATTTCTTAAATATAGGCCAAAATGTATTTTGCTACATTTCTTTGGTGAAAATACCCCAAATTAGTGTATATTATTTTGCCTGTAGGAAAGTTATAGAGTCCACAAACTATGGTATATATATGTAAATTGATCAATCCTGATGTACTGGCGGCACTGATCTAATTTCTTGAGGCCCACAAATGTCAGGACAGTATAGATATCCTCCAGTTTTGTTGAAGTTGTAATTTTTTTGTCATAATTTTTTTAAACAAGAACTTAAAAAAATTATGACAAACTTTTCAAGATTGTTTTTGTTCGCATACTGTCACCATGCAGTACAGCGTCATCATATAACTGGTGTGGCGGAGATCAGGAACACTGGCTGGTGACCGTGTGGAAAAAAAAAAATAATATATATATATACATACACACACTGCTCAAAAAAGTTGAAGGAAAACTTTTTAATCAGAGTGTAGCATCAAGTCATTTAAACTCCTGGGATATTGATCTGCTCAGTTAAGTAGCAGAGGGGGTTGTTAATCAGTTTCAGTTGCTTTGAAATTAACATCAGGTGCACTAGATGGGCAACAATGAGACGATCCCCAAAACAGGAATGGTTTTACAGGTGGAGGTCACTGACATATTTTTCCCTATTCATCTTTTCTGACTGTTTTTCACTAGTTTTGCATTTGGCTAGGCTCAGTGTCACTACTGGTGGCATGAGCCAATACCTGGACCCTACAGAGGTTGCACAGATAGTCCACTCCTTCAGGATGGCACATCAATATTTGCCATTGCCAGAAGGTTTGCTGTGTCTCCCAGCACAGTCTCAAGAGCATGAAGGAGATTCCAGGAGAGAGGCAGTTAATAGGAGAACTGGACAGGGCCATAGAAGGTCCTTAACCCATCACAGGATCGGTATCTGTTCCTTTGCGCAAGGAGGAACAGGATGAGCACTGCCAGAGCCCTACAAAATGAACTCTAGCAGGCCACTGGTGTGAATGTCTCTGACCAAACAATCACATTTTTTTATTTTTTTCACTGCTGTATGCAAGCATTTAACTGAATTAAATCGATTCATTCAGTGTTTTTTGTTATGATTAGCTGTGATTGGCAGCTAATCACAGCACAGCTAATCACATGACAAAGATGGGCTGTGATTGGCCCAGTCTGTACATTTGATCACTGTGACCAATCACAGCTAACAACACAATTGTATATAATGGATGGCATAAAAGGAAGCAATCCATTGTTTACAATTGTCATGACCCCTGCTGCGATTGGTCACAGCTGTCACATGGTACTAGCAACAGGCCAGTACACAGATCAGTCATCAGCTGTATCCTATGGACACAGCCAATGACAGATCTCGCTGCAGCGCGGCCCTGCAGGCACGCGCAAGGCAGCAATCCAGGAGGACATCATATGACATCCACTGGGATCGACAAAAGTTCAGCTCGGCCTTCTCCTATAGGCCAGGTGGGAACTGGTTAGCATCCATTGTCTCTGCTGGATTTTTCTTCTCTCTCTTCTACCATGGAGTCTCAGTTCTACAAGTGCATTCTCCATAATATATTTAGTATTTCCCAATTCATTCATGTCACTCTATGATGTGATTGTTCATTAATAAAGATTTGGATGCTTTTCAACATCAGCGGTGTGCTGGTGAATATGTGCATTTGATCAGGGATGATGTCATGACACAGAAGGTTTAGGCATTTTTTTACATCTTTACAGGTATTGAACTCCTGTTAAATATTCCCAGTCTTTCTCATACTCAACTTCATGTACTTGTCATGTGTTGGCTGTCATTGTACTCAATATTTCTTTGGTTTACTGCCATTCACAGAGTAACGATGATGAGTGCTCAGTGTGTAGGGATGGTGGAGAGCTATTATGCTGCGATGGTTGTCCTCGTTCTTTTCACCTTTCTTGTCTGGTACCACCACTTAGCCACATTCCAAGGTACACAAATTTTAATCTAGTTTAAATTTCAGTCATATTTTAATTGCTATAAAATACCAGTACAATATTGTATGTCTTTGTGTCATGCTAGTTTTTAAGAAATGTTTTGCAGTCAAATTTCATCTGTCTGTACATTCCCATATTTCCTTAACAGCCCCAAGTCCAGGCCAATTCTGGCATTTCTCTCATACATTTAAAACATTTTAGGAGAAAATACACTTTTATGAATTTTAGTGCACAAAAACACACTATAATACCAAATTTTGGGCAAAATATAAAAGATGGTGTTATGTCAAGTAAATAGAAATCTAACTTGTCATGCTTCAAAATTGCATACACCCATGGAACGGTGACAAACTCTGGTACCTAAAAGTCTCCATAGGAGACGCTTTAAAATCCTTTATAGGTTTACCAGTTTTAAGTCATACAGGAGGGCTGGAGCTAGAATTATTTCTCTTACTCGGACATTCACGATGATACAGCAAATGTATGGTATGATCACCGTTTACATATACGTGCAGGACCTACGTGCATGTTCGCATTTGCATGTTCGCAATTTTTTTTCTTTTAATTATTTATTTTATTCTTTTGACATTGTACTTTTGAACTTTTGGTTGATTGAACTTTATTGCTATCACAAGGGACAAACAACATCCCTTGTGATATAATGGACCATGACAGGTAAATATGTCATTTACTTGCCCCTTCCTTTTCTGAATCTGTACCAATCACTGACTCTATTCATAACTAACTAGTATGCTTCAGTTTGTGAATGAACGGGAAGCTCTGTGCAGAGCTATTCCTGGCCATTCATTCTGTGCAGCTGAGGCTGCAGAGATGGAGGCTGAGAGCTGTGTCCTCAATCTCCTTTCTCTGTTTCAAAAGTGAAACACCAGAGATATGTTTAGACCCCTGATATCTCATCAAAGCCCCCCCCAAAAATTGTAAAAATAATAAAATATAAAATTAAAAAAATAATAAAACAACAAAAAATAAAAAAAACTACTGACACCAGTGGCAGAATTACCAGGGTCGCAAAGGTTGCAACACTTACAAAAGTCTCACTTGTGACTGGGCCCTGATGGTCTGCCACTATGGGGGGGGGGGCAAGATGGCAAGAAAGTGGCCCATAATAAAGGGCCCCATGATGGAAGTAAAGGGCCCTAGAATTCATGGATTCTTGCACTGGGACCCTGAAGGTTCTAATTATGCCTTTGCTTTGATTGGAATTGCAGGCTCTAAAGAATGATTCCTCGATCATTGCTGTAGCTGTAGCAATGACCAAGATATCACTGCTCCTGTTCAATAATGTATATATACATGAAAAGTGAATGAGAAGCAGTTTAAATTAACCCTGTATATACAGGCTTCTTTTTTATTTAAAATCAGAGTCTTTATCATGTTACACATGCCTTATTTGTTTTGCATTAAATAATTTTGTCTCTTCCTCACCCTGTAGCCAGCAGATGCTCTGTACAGTAGTCCCACCCTCTTTTCAGTGTGTCTAGTTTCTGTTTGAAACAAATGTAATTGCTGGAGATATACATATTATTGTTTGACCTATTTGATGTTCATCTGTTATAATCTGCACAAATTTTGGATTAAAATTTTCTGCAATTCTGAAGATGGTATTTGGATCAAGTAACTGTCTGCTAATTCTACTGAGCTTGTAAATTACAGCTATCTTGCTATAACTGGATCAGTTATAGAGATCACACTTTCATTGCTTAAATTCAGTGCTAAGATTAAAATAAGGATGCACGGGCACCAAAACTCTAATGCCACTTTATGAGGGAAGTGTCAAGGTCCTACCTTTCCCCAGAGGTTGCTGCTCCATGTGCTGGCATCCATCTTAGGTTTCTGCAAAGCATGGTGGGAGCCTTTTATGCTTTCAGGCCTCTGCGGTCCAACCCCCAGAGGGGTGTGGTTGATCACATTTAAGCTTGTTGTCTGCACTTGCTCTTTGCATTCGTGTCCTGTATGATTGTGTTGCAGCAAGCTCTTGTTCTACTCTCGTGGCTCTCCTGGAAACCAACTCGGCTTTGACTAAGACTATTCTCAGCCTTATCCCTTTATCTGACCTCCGACTCGTGACCTGTGTATTCTTGCCTACCGTCCTGTACTGTCTGTCTCGCTGTTATCGACCCGGCCTGTCCGACTACGCTATCGTTTCCCATCTGGTTCCCACCAGCTATACGCCATTGGCGGCGGCCATTACTGCAGCTGGGGTTACTCGGGGGCCGCGACCTGGTCCCTGGCTGCGTCAAGTCCATCCCCACCATCAGGGGCCCTGGTGAAAGGCAGCCTGGGGCTTAGACTCCGCGCCCTGAGGAACTCTGGTCTGTGGGTGGTGGTTGTCGTCAGTCGGTGCATGACCCTACCATTAGGCCTGCCTGTCCATTCCACCGCTCCTGCCCTGACAGGAAGAAGTCCATACAGAATAACTTTATATATGGTGTGCATGTGTGCCCTACAATTCTTATTCTTTTCCTTGTTTCCCTATTAGGGGTACATGGAGATGTGGATCATGCAATACAGAAGGACAAATAACACCTGAACAAAGGACCAATGCTGAACCTGAAGTCTCACTGATGTCAGTAAGTTTCAGATGATTCAGATTCAGCACTGGCTTGCTGAAGATCTACTGTACATTAACTAGAACAAACATACCATATCATGATGTCACCGCCCCTCCTCTCCACCTTGTCCAGTCGGAGAATGCTCTGCATTCATTGAGAAATGCAAAGCATTCTCTGAAAGGCATCCAAACCCAGCGGCCAAACTCCTGTGTTCACAATGCACCAGAGCAGCCGAGGACCTGGAAGCTAGTGGAGACCATTGTAGTAGGGGTGACTACTATACTCATTTCCAGCTTCTAGACATATGTGTAAATATGTAAAAATATCCATTTTACCTGGAGTTTATCTTAAATATATTGCAGCTTTCTAATTCTTAAAGCGAACTTTATCCATAACAACTTGATAAATAATAATATTCTTTAGCAAGGAACATACAGTACATTCCATATTATCAAATTTGCTACCAAAATAAGTGTGTGCTATAAATTGCCTCAAGTATTGTTCTTGTTTCTTCTTGCTGGAGGCTGCCATTTTGATGAAGCCCAGAGCCCCTGAGCAGCAGTAAATCTTTAGGCTGTCAGCAGATCGACCTCTACATTTCCAGTGGTGAAATATAGTGGGCAACTGAGCATGTGCAGAGCAGAGTGAGACAGTGTAATGCTGGATTTTAAATAGCATAGGTACTTATTTTTAATGTTTTACATAGCTATACCTGCAAAAGGGGCCAGCAGGAAGTGATCTAGCAGGACTTAATTTCTGGCTAAAATTCCAGTTAAAGTGTAGTAGCTGCATTCATTATTTTTATAGACTTTTTTTCCTTGTTTTTCACCTGGTGATCCAGTTAGTAAGTCTGTTATTTATATTGAAATGTTTTAAAGTGAAACTGATGTCTTCCTCTTATAGACCTATCTGCTAGCAGTCTTGTACAGCATGTAATCTGATCAGCACTTGTGCAGTTCAGCTTAGAGCACCGACACCGTCCTGTGTGCAGGGATGACTTACTCCTGTGCATATGCAGGAGTTACGGCATACTGAACCAGCCAATGGAGATATCCAAGGACTGGCACTCTTTACTTAAGAAAGTGCAAAACATGACAAAGTCCACATGCATGAAAACATTTCTTCCCTACATCCCTAGACACTAACTCAGGCTGATGTGCTGCCCCGGCATACCTGCAAAAGTGTAGTCCATCAAGGATAAAGTTCATGGTTATTGGCACTGTCCAGAAGCCGGTGTCTTTGGGGTGAATCTCCAAGTCCCTACATAACAGCAGCAAGGTGTCAGACAGAAGCAGAACAAGAGAACGCGAGCTGGCTCCTGGGCTCCAGACCACTGTCCCTTTTATACTCCAAGGATCACTGGGTTGAACCCAAGGTTTTCCCAAACTCTCCTGTCCACGGCAGCACCGAGCTAGCTAAATTACAACTCACTTACATGTCTTTCCTGCCAGATGGTTTCTGCATCCAAGGCTGTGACCCAACCACCCCTGCCAGACAGCAGAAGCCATGTGCTCCTTGAAATCTTTCTGCAGGTTACAGTGCAGCCAAGCAACAAGCATGACATTGCTAGAAACATATATTTTATGTCTGATGCTGCTCCCACTCAACTTGCTGCCCCAGGCACCAGTCCAAACGTATCTGGTGACCCTGTCACTACAGCCCTGACTTCATTCTTTTACCTGTTACATACATGCATACATGTGTTTTAAAGGAGCATGGTCTTGCTACTTATGTTATGTTGTGCAACGCCTACATTTTATTTATTTTTTTTTTCATTTTTATTTCATATATTTAAAGTGTTATTAAACCCCAAACCCAAAATGTTAGATATTGCAGCTTACCAGTCATTAGATGTGTTGGCTGTATTTGTTTTTCTTTTTTAGGCTTTTTTCATCTGCTTTTACCTGGTGATCTTACCAGTAACACACTTTCTGTACTAGAGTGCCCCCACTCTGGATGAAGGAGCACAGAGGGCACATTTGGACAGCAGCATTGTCAGTGTGGTGGAGAGTAGTCTTAGATGTATTGGCAGATTTCAATACACTAACAAACTGAAGTCAGCTTCCATCTTACACTTTGCAGACAGTTACAGCAAACAGCTTTTTTTTCCTTTTCGGTAAAGGTTTTAAATTAATAAATAAAAGTTGATCATTGTAAGCAGCCCTGTCACTGGTAAATGGGCTGTCTCATTCCCGCAAACTGATACATCTGGAATAAAGCTTTCCGGGTAGGGGGCGGCTATAGCTGTCGATCACTGGGTCTTGGCTGGTAAACAATACAGATCTCTCCCCTGTCAGCTCCAGCACAATGCTTTGTATGGCTCTGCATAGCACAGTAACCCTTTGATCGCCACAGATTTTAACCCCTTCCTGCCTAGTGCCATTAGTACAGTATCAGTGCTTTTTATTAACACTGATCACTGTATTAGTGTCACTGGGGATGTCAGTGACAGTTAGTTAGTTCCCCCCCAGTGTCAATGTCAGAATGCTCGCTGCAGTCCTGCTATAAATCTCAGATCGCCACCATTACTAGTATAAAAAAAATTCCAGTATATGTACCGCCATTTGTAGAAGCTACAACTTTCACATAAACCAATTAATTTACACGTATTGGGATTTTATAAATGTAGCAGAATCCATTTTGGTCTAAATGTATGACGAAATTACATTTTTAAAAAAAAGTTTTAACCTCCCCGGTATTCCCGAGTGTAGCTCAGGGTAAAATTTCAGTACCAAAAGCGGTAGCCCCGAGCTACACTCGGGCTTACCATGCGGCGTTGCTCAGGGATTCCCTGCAGCGCTTACCTTGTCCTTCGCTCCCGCGATGTGTCCCCTGCAGCGTCCCCAGCCATCTCCTCCAGCCGATGCCGGCATCCGGCTTCCACGTTCCTGTCCCTGTGACGTCGGGACGTACAGGCGCCGGAACCGGCAAATTTGAAAGTTTTAAAAAATGTCATTTTTTTTAAAACGATTATTACATAGCAAAACATTGCTGTTTCAATGCATTTCACATACATTTTGTCCTGAGTGCTTTGTCCTGTACCCTGCCTGAATTTTGACTGTTCTTTCTGCCTGGAAACTGGGAAAAGTCCATGGCGTCCAAAAAGCGTCAAATGGCGTCTTTAGGTCAAAATCGGTTTTAGACCAGCTAGAGAACAGCGATAGTAAATTAGAACTACTTGCAGAATTGAGTGATAATGATTCGTGGGGGAAATTCGTCATCAGACACTGAAAACAATTCTGCGACTTTGCTCAGTGATGTACAAACTTGGCGCTATATTTCAAATTTCAGTGTTTTTGGTTTGATTATATTATTGAATTAAATTTATTATAATTATATTATTATTTTTTATGATTTATTAAATTATAATTTATGATTTCATGTTTCAAGTTTTATGATATCTGGAATGTTTACTAGACTCTTGTTTGGACAGATTTCAGTGAGTTATTCCTAAAAATGACAGGCCTACAATAAAAAAACTACATATTTTTATGCAAAATAATGGTACCGCTTTCAGCACCAAAAATCTGAAATAATCATACCGCCAAGGAGGTTAATGGACATGTTTTATAGCAAAAAGTAAAAAAACATTTTTTTCACAATTGTTGGTCTTTTTTTGTTTATAGCACGAAAAAAATTAAAAAGCACAGGTGATCAAATATCACCGAAAGAAAGCTCCATTTGTGGACGAAAACGGACATAAATTGAATTTGGGTGCAGCCTTGCATGACTGCGCAATTGTCAGTTAAAGTAACACAGTGCCGTATCGCACAAGATGTCCTGGTCAGGCAGGGGGGTTGGTAAATCCTCAGGAGGGCAAGTGGTTAATACTGACAATTCTTTCCACATTACAAAACAAACAGTGATATCTTGTCCTATCATTATAGGCACCCCAAGAGAAAAGACAACAAGAAAGCAGCAAAGATTGTCAAATGTTGTCAGAGAAACATGGGTCATTCAGGTAATAGACTGCAATCTTCTGAACTCACATCTAAAATACCCTATAAAGGCAGTGACAGGACCATGTGTCTGCAAAGCTATATGTTTGTGCATTCAAAATGGGGTTCACAAGTATGCAATTTACCAAAATATTTTTTCATGTATTCAGATGTTCTCTAGAACAGATACCAAATGTAGGATCTATGCAAGTTCATACACAAGGTCCTAGTTAAAGCACCCCTTTTGCTCCAAGTGGCTGCTCCAATTTTCAGTCTTCTGTGGATCTACAGGAGCTGCTGTTTTCAGCAGGGATGACAATCCAAAACATCCAGATTTGTCCAGATTTGTGCCTTGTTCACTCTTCCTCAATATACTTACGCTTAACAAACACGCCTATAGAGTTAATGCAAGTTGTTCATGGAGTTTGCATCATGTTTAAAGCGTGTTACAAAACGCTCCCCATATGCCCTATGCACATTTTTCAAGAACTAAAAATGCACCCCAGATGCATACATTTTTTCTTGGCTGCTGTGAACAAGGTCTGCACCAAAAACACATCACAAGCTATTATTATTTATTTGTTTCAGGTACTTACAGTGAAGGAAATAAGTCTTGTGTAGGTCTACAATCTTGTCCCTGACATCCTTGGACAGCTCTTTGGTCTTTGCCATGGTGGAGAGTTTGGAATCTGATTGTTTGATTGCTCCTGTGGACAGGTGTCTTTTATACAGGTAACAAAATGAGATTAGCAGCACTCTCTATAAGAGACTGCTGCTAATCTCAGCTTGTTACCTGTATGAAAGACACCTGGTAGCCAGAAATCCTGCTGAATGATAGTGGATCAAATACTTATTTCCCTAATGAACATGCAAATCAGTGCATAATTTGTTAGACATGCATTTCTTTAGAATTTTTTGTTGCTATTCTGTCTCTCAGTGTTACAATATTTATTTATTTCAGGTACTTATATAGCACTGTCAATTTTAAGCAGCGCTTTACATATTTATTGTACATTCACATCAGTCCCTAACCCTCAAGGGGTGTGCAATCTAAGGTCCCTAACTTACATTCATACATACACATACTAGGGCCAATTTAGACAGGATCCAATTAACTTACCTGCATGTCTTTGGTGTGTACAAATGAATCGCTTCTCGGCCTTTTGGCTAAGATCAAGTGTAGTATCTGTTCTTATCAGTGTCCAGTGGGGGTGCTACCGACCATTCTAGTTTACGGGGATGGTTGTTGTACAGTACCCTCACTGGTATGATGGGGGTCCGGAAGGCTAGTACCGGAGGGACAGAAACCAGGGAGCGCCATGATTCATTCTGGGGCCTTGGGAGTAATTCCTCTGGGGAGACCGGAAAGACCCAGTACCTCCTGATCTGAACGTGCTACCTTGGTCTGGCCTGGGGCTGGGGACGCAAAAAGTCCGCAAACTCAGTGCCCCCTGGGGAAGACGCTCTCAGGGGTGTCACTAGTAACACTTGGGTGTGGGACCCCACGGTGTGAAGATGACACATGGCCACTGTTTTTCACTTCTTTTTGCACAGCGCCCTAAGGACCAGGTCTTTTGGCTAAGTCCAGGGCAATTTTTGCTACAGGCCTCAGGGCCTGGTCTGTGCACTATTAGGCACGGTACCACTTTTTTATTTTATTCTATTTATTTAAACCACTCCCACGTTTTGTCACTTTTTCTGTTCTTATGTGTGTGTTTTTCACGGATGGAGGGTGTGGGTCCTCGGGCCTTACCTGAAGTCTAGGGGGAGGATGTGTGGCCATACGGTTCCTTCCTCCCCTGATCCCTAGGGGGTTTTCTCTTCGGGAGAACCCCCTTGCCTAGTACTGGATGTCCGGCTTCGGCTGGGCATAAGGAACGGTGGTCCACCAGGCCTTTTGGCCAGGAGGACCAAATGGGAATCTTGTCCCTGTCAGGAGCTTCGTGCCCCGGGGGATCGGGTGAACGGTCCAACCCTTTCGGGGGTAGGACAAACACACCCCTAAGTGCACGTTTTTCGTGTGGTGTTCTTGCACTTGCACTTTTTTGCGGACACTTACGGGTTTTTACGTTATAGTTGCACGTTTGCGGACTTAAAAAAAAAAAAAAAAAGCATGTCTTTGGTGTGTGGGAGGAAACCAGAGTACCTGGAGGAAACCCATGCAGGCACAGGGAGAACATGCAAACTCCAGGCAGGTGGTGCTGTGGTTGGGATTTGAACCAATGACCCATGTACTGCCAGGCAGAAGTGCTAACCACTAAGCCACACCTAGCATTCGATTTTTAGACTGATCATTTCTTTGTGAGTGGGCAAACATTCAAAATCAGCAGGGGATCAAATACTTATTTCTTTCACTGTATATAGCGCCATCAATTTACGCAGTGCTTTTTACATACATATATTGTACATTCACATCAGTCCCTAACCCTCAAGGAGTGTACAATCTAAGGTCCCTAACTCACATTCATACATACACATATTAGGGCCAATTTAGACAGGAGCCAATTCACCTACTAGCATGTCTTTGGAGTTTGGGAGGAAACCCACGCAGGCACAGGGAGAACATGCAAACTCCAGGCAGGTGGTGCCATGGTTAGGATTGGAACCAATGACCCTAGTACTGCCAGGCAGAAGTGCTAACCATTAAGCCACTGTGCTGCAAACTTGTGGCAAACACATGCCAGTGAGTTTATGGAGCATTACCATAGACTTGAATAGAACGAGTTGAGATGCTTCAAGTGCAGCAACACTACGAGATGCAAACTCTTCATGTTTAGATATTATGAACAGCACTGCGCGCTGTCCATAGTATTAATTGCAGACTGCTTTACTAGAAGTTTGAGCAGACTAAAAAAAGCTTGCCCCCAAACTCCTGCTTTCAATGCCAGTGTGAACAGGGCCTAACAGTGGCACCTGGAGTTCTGCAGTAAATCTAGTTTTAACCTAAACTTAAATGATAACTTCACCTTTTGTAACATGTATACATGTTACTGAATATGGGTGTAACATGTTACAAATACACTGGCCCCCACACCCCCCCAATCCGTATTTTGGCAGTTAGCGGAGGGGATCTTCTCCTCCCGCTAGCTGTCACAAAGTAAAAAAAAAAAACATGCCTGCCTCATTCATTTATTCAGTGTTCTGAGAATGAGAAAACTACAAGTCCCGGCAGCCTTTGCGGCTGTTGGCTTGTAGTTCTCAATGAACTACCAGGGAGCTGTTGATCATTCTAGGTAGTTAATTGAGCTTCCTGTCAGAGTGTAACTGCCTGCACGTATCAGAGGTGTGGGCAGACAGATACCCAGACAGTCTGCAGGACTGTGGCATTACACCCACAAGCTGCTGATTGTGGGTGCATTGCTTTATAGGTCCCTAACAAAAAAAATAATAAATGCATATTTATTTTACCTGAAAAATAGATGTGCATGGATTATGTTTTTGTAAAATTGAACTTATTCTTTAAAGTGATTCCAAAGGTTGTATTTGGCTTTTTTTTTGTTGTTATACTTACCTGCTCTGTGCAATGGTTTTGCACAGAACAGGCCCAATCATCTTATTTTGGGTCTCCCCTAGTAGTCCTGGCTCTTCCCCCTGCCGACGACGTCTAATAGCAAGCCTCTTGCTATGGGGGCACTCGAGCAGGCTTGCTTCCGAGCCACACTCCTCTGAATGCACATTGTCCAATCACACACAGAGCATGGCTTGCCCTACCCCCACTCTCTCCTTCTTGGCTCACTGGCTGTGATTGACAGCAGCGGGAGCCTTATCTGTGTGAGATAAGGGACAAGAGAGACCTTGGGGAGTGGCAACTCCAATGTACATCGCTGGATCAGATGGGGCTCAGGTAAGTATAAGAGGGGGGGGGGGGGGGGTGCACCCAAAAGGTTTTTTACCTTCATGCATAGAATGCATGAAGGTGAAAAATCTTCTGCCTTTAGAACCATTTTAACTTTATCCCTACCGGGCAAGTAAATGTTTATCATCTACTTTTTCATCCTAGCAACAGAGTCATGTCAAAGCCAATCATCATTTTCATTTAATAAATTGAAATTATATTATTGCTGCACAAACTATTTTGTAATTTAATGTCATTAAATTAAGGTTTCTATTCCAGTGTGCCACTAACTATGATTAAAACTCACACTTTGCAGCCAACACTACCATGGCAATACAAAGGGTGGCCGGTACACGATATCACATTTCCAACAATGATTCACTCCATTTCTCACTAACTATTTATAACTATCAATACACTATGATTGAGCATGTGATTAGAACTGCTGGAGAGGCTTTCTTGGCACTCTCACCTTCTTCATCTGGGGAGGTAGCTTGACTAATATCAGTCTGTGCAGAGCAGAATCAATACAGTTTGTGAAAATCCTGTCAATGTGTATAACTAACTGAGGCTCTATTGACTAAACTGTTACAGTCATTGTTTGCCATAACAACCATTATATTCAACATAGATTGCTAATCCAAACTGGAAATGACTTTAACATGGCTGAGAATAAAGGCTGTTTTGGCAAATAACACATGCGTTATGAACTGAATTGAGCCTATTGAGAGGATTGTTTTTCTTTTGCATATAAGTAGAGTTCCACTTTAAAGCCCAACTCAGACAATGATTTTTACATGTTTGAAGATTTCAGTATTTTGTTATATGCGTCTTACTGAAATAAGTGTGTGAGCCCCAAGGAGTGACTGGCAGAAAGTACCGACAAAAGTGCCAAGGTTGTGCAGCCTCCCCCTGCTAGCCATTCACAAATCATGGACTGTGATGGCACTATGACTGTGCTTTGCAAATGGTCAAGCAGTGGAGGAGCCGGGTAACAACACCAGAACTATTGCCTGCAATAGACATGGTTCCCATACAGTTGAGGAACTGAAGTGCTGCCCTCGCCATATGCTCAGCGCAGCTGTTCTGGGGGGAGGTTACACACTTATTTCAGTAAGACAATTTTTATTGTTCACACTGGAGTTTTATGTAATAGCAAGCCTAGGTTCACACTACAGTGATGCAGTAAATCCCAATCACATTCAATTTGTGTGCGGTGCGATTGGAGCCATACATTTTGTATGGCTCTATTCACACCACACCCGCACCAAAAATGTGCAGGACCCTTTTTTGATCCGCACTAGAATCGGATCGCATAGGTATTCACACCCATGTGATCCGATTCTGCACATTGCACCGTGTTTTGTGGATGTCGGGGTGATGTTAACTTAACATACACACCCGCATCGGTTCGTATGAACAGGGTGCGATTGTGATGTGGTGCAGAATTCGCACTGAAAACGCTGCAAATTCCGCACCGCATCAGTGTGAACCAAGACTGAAGGATTTAAAAAAATTCTAAGCAATTACTGAGCCTGGAGTTGGGCTTTAGAATGATGGTATTTTGGATTGCATGGGCTGGGATGTGATGTAAGGATCGCAGCAGAAATGGGTAGATATTTTACTTTGGACATGCTAAAATTATTAGTGAATAAAACATTTAGGAAAGAATAGTATAGTAGCTTCAGGAAGAATATAATAATTTTACTTTTCTAATCGGAATTTAGAATCCTGAGGAGTTCAAAATCCAAGGCACAGGCACCATCCTACTTGTTTTGCAAACTGCTACCCATAAGAGAAAAAGGGCTTACAACAATGGACTACCAGCTGTAGCCACCTCAAAATAGCTGGATTCCTCAAATTTGGGAATTATAAATTAAAGTGACACTAAACTCAGTTTCAGAAATAAAGTATTCTATTCATGTTTAGCCCTCTTTGGGAGGGGTATGAGAAATGGCCCTCCCCAAACAGGATATTGTACTAAACCTGTAGCTAAATAAGAGAACCAGAACCTTTGCTAAATGAGGCACATTCGCTTCCTAGGTAATTCACCAGTAATCTAATCAAGGTAAATGGGAGCAGAGGAACTACTGCAACCAGCATATAAAACTGACTATAAGTATATGGATGCACACCAGTATGGAAACAATACAAACTTTATATAAGAAAAGATTATTAATAGTAGATACTTTCAATATACAAGCAGGTATTATCAGTAAAGGGTTCGCTAGGAGTCCTGGTGGAATTGTGCACATATACCTGGGTACATATAGTTATTAACCGTTTCTGCGCCATCCTATAGCAGAAATACTGCTATAGGGCAGCACGGGTGCACAAATTGACATATATATACGTGAGTTTGCAGTTCCGGATAGGGGGCACGCACGCACCCTACCCACACCGCCATTTGCAGCCTCGGCTATCAATCACCGGGTCCCAGCCAGGGATTCCCCGCTGGCACCCGGCAATCTCCGAGGATTTCCCTATCTGAGGAGGGCAGCATCTCCGAAAGGCGAATTTGGTCCTGGTTCCCTTGGCTTTCCTGTGGCATTTGATCCCTGAAGCGCTGGAGAGTTTATTCTGTTATCCAACCTGGTTCTAGCCTATGCTGGCTATTGAGCCCTGAGCTAAAACTAGCTATAGAAGCCCAGACAAGAAAAGAGACAGGGTTAACTAAAATAACAGCAGCTGCATATAAACTCTATTGTAATAAACAGGGGCACCTACTTGTACACTGGAAGGTGACTACTATATACAGTACATACAGTAGCACAGACCTAGCTATCTGGCACTGTGCATGTGAGATAATAACAACAGGACAGAGATTCTCTGCCTGTCACATGGCTTAGATATACAGTCAAGAAGCTATGGGCAGCTGCAGTCAAATTATTACAATATATGAATACTTGCATAATCGTATCTGCTTCTGGTTTGTGTGAAAATACAGCAGCAGTGGCAGCCCCTGTGTGTAAAAGGTCATGTAGCTCAGTTCCCTATCTCTCTCCACTTCCTCTTTCTGGGGTTTCTGACCGAGGCCCACAGAGACAGAAAATGATGTACCTAAAATATTTTCTGTGAACATTAAGCAGCAGAGTCACTTACAGACAGCAGAGGACAGCAGATTCCTATACAAGTATGTATTCTTAAAGTGGAGTTCCACCCAAAAGGGGAATTTCCACTTTTAAAGATTGGTCCCTCGCTCCCCATTAAGGATTGGCACCTTTGGGGACTTTTGGGGGTACCGGAAATTGACAGGTACCCGCTCCCACTTCTGCTGCGATCGCCCAGGCGATCAGAAGTGGAAGTTGTCCTCCTACCCTCCCTCCCTGTAGTCTTGTGGGACACGTGACAGGTCCCAGAAGACGATGGGGCCATTCAGTGCATGCGCAGTGGGTACCTCGCTGTGAAGCCGCAAGTTGTCACAGCTGGGTGCCCACACTGAACATCCTGGCGCCTGGAATACAGGACGGCCGGTGAAACGGGCTGCCGCGGGGGCAAGTGGCTGTTTTTTAAAAGTCAGCAGCTACAGTTGTCGTAGCTGCTGACTTTTATTTTTTTACAGAGTGAGTGGAACTCACCTTTAACTCAAAAAAGTACCTTCTTGGTCTTGTTTTCTTCTTTCTTCTTTACTCTTTTTTCCTCTTTATTTACTATTTGAATCTGTGAGGCGGTAGATACTTGCCTTTGGCTGGTATATTGTTGGTGTTATATCACTGTTTTTATATTTTATGTGCCTTTACTGTTCCCAATGTAGGCGTGCCTTTTACATTGTTGGGGTTATAGCATTGTTCTCTTTATTTTGTATGTGCCACTGATAGCCCCTGCGCGGGCGTGTCTTTTGCTCTGTTTTTCTTTGTTAAAATTGTTTTTAAAAAAGTTAATAAAAATCATTGAAATACAAAAAAGTTACTTCTATTGCACACAGTTTCCTCCAAATCCCCAAATTCCTGTATTTTGCTTCTGTGATCTGACTTCCTGTTAGAGGGTGGCTATTTTCATTCTCCATGGTTCCACTGTATGTAAGTATGTTTCCTCCCTCTCTTCCTCATTCCTGAGATGAACAAGAAACTGTAGACTATGGGATTTGTGGGGTACATAGAGCAGTGCACATGGCCGCAACTAATGTGCATTGCTTGTTGCAAATATACAGAAGTGAGGAGAAAAGGAGGGGTTCAGGAGCTCATAGAGGATGTTACAAGGAAATAGAAAAACACAGTAAGTACTGACTTTGTGAAAATGATTTCAGGGTCCTTACAGTGGATGTGGATATACTTTTGGAGGTTAAAGTGGTTAAGGCTGAAGGTTTTTTACCTTTATGTATTCTATGCATGAAGGTAAAATAACCTTCTTTTTACTCATCTGTAAAAATATATATGTAGGTGAGCTATAAAGTAGAAAGCTCTAGTTCTATGTCAATTATTATGTGTCCAGTTAGGTCTGAAAAACAACAAAATTATCTTTTATCTAAGTTGTTCCTATTGTTCTGCAATAATTTTCAATATCCTAGATGTATATATAATGCTTGTTCTTTGTCATCACAGCGCAATACAGGATGCAGAGTACAATTGTGATCAGCCGACTATATATCACCAGGCTACACCCCAGACAAAAATCTGCTCCACAGCCCAAGCTGGCCCACAGCCACCACCACTACACAACTTCCATCAGCTCATACCTAAACTCCAGAATGAGCCTCAGCTGTCATCTCACAGTTGTCCCTCTGAATCATCTGGGCAGAATTACCCACAGCTCCCATTTGGGCAACAAATGAGAAGTTCACAGAAAATTCCAACAACTACAGCACATGCTGTCCAACCTCAGCGTTATACGGCAACTAGTGCTCAGATTCCTCTTCCCAACACTGACATCAGTCACACACATGCCATATGTCCCCACACTGAGTCTCGACATGATTATACTGCAGTACATCAGAATGAAAGGCACGCTCCCCCAACCACCAGAGCAGAAGCTCCAGGGTCATCAGCACGAGTGGAAATGATCCACAACTCTGGAACCTTACAGACAGAGGTGAGTTGGGTTAAAGAATCCCAATCTGATTACAAAGCAGGATGCTGATTTTAAGTGCTATGCAAATTAAAAAAATACACATAGGTTTACCTGCTCTAAATGGACTGTGAGAGTAGCTGATATGTATCACCAAAACCCGACACCATAACAAACTGTCTGCGTTACTGCCCAACTCCAGTATGAACCATTTTGGCTACCCTCCAGTGCCTGCGCCAGGGGTAGGCAACCTTAAAGAGGTGGAGATCTACCTGAACAACATGGGAGAAGTCAAAGATTACCGGTCACAGTGTCTCCCAGTGTCAGCTTCTCACACACCTGATTTAAACCTCTAATTGCCGTACTACTGTGTCGCAATCACATGCATTGCACGGTAGTCATGGGTTTAAATCGGGTGTTGAGGCAACATATTGGCTCCTCATCACCTGTCAAACACACTCAGATTGCTTTTCAGAGGAGCAGCAGTGCCTGCTGCACTTGTGAATGATCCCTTAATTGCATTTGGTAGTGGCACCCTTAGAGTCTGCCTTTACATTAGGGTCCAGATCAGCGTTCCCCCCCCCCTTACATCATGGTCGAAATCAGAGCCCCTCTTTACATGAAATCCCCCCCATCAGAGTCCCCCTCTTATATCAGGGTCCAGATCAGATTTCCCCCATACATCAGGGTCCAGATCAGAGTTCCTCATACATCAGGGTCCAGATCAGAGCTCCTCCTTACATGAGAACCCCCTTACATAATGGTCCAGATCATAGCCTCTTCTTACATGAGGGTATCCCATCAGAGTCCCCCGCTTACACCAGGTCAATATCAGAGCCCTCCTAATATGGAAGTCCCCTATCAGAGGGCCCTGATGTAAGATGGACTCAGATGAACACATGGTTTTTGGAATTTCTTTGCTTTGTTTCATAGAAGTTCTTTTTCTGTTCTGAATAAAATCATGCTAATTACAAAACAGCTCCAAGTAAAACTTATTCAGTCATTCACATTTTATTTGTTTTATAAAAACTGATTAAATGTAAAATGTGGCCCTAGCATTGAAAAGTTTGAAGATCCTTGGCCTACGCCATAAGAATATAGTATATGGATTAAGATTAGGCAATTGTTAGTGCTGAACTCCAGGGAAAAAAATGTTATTTTGCAAACAACACGTTTAAAAGGTTACTGCTAATAATGCATATACTAGGTGCAGATGGCTGCTGTTTACTGTAAAGATCATACTTTGTTTGAAGCTGGATGCTAGAGACAGCACTAGTGAATGGACAAGTGGAGATCTGACTTTTATCGTCCTTCCTCTTCCCTTGTCCATTTACTGAACTTGTATTCTCTGAACAGAATAGACAGCTTTTTGTGAATGGATGAGGGGAGAGAAAAGAGCATTCCTGCCATGCCAGAAGTATAGCGCTGTTTCTGGTATCTGGATTCAACCTATGATTTTTACAGTATCCAGCTGCCAGCCACAAATACACCCATTATTAGGCTTCATTCAAACAGGTATACCAATCCGTACACCTGTGTGAAGAGCCTTTGTGTAAACCCGTGCAGAGAGCTCAGTTCAGAACCAGGCTATGTGTGTCCTGATCCTTGCATTGGCTCTGCACTGATGTACACTTGGGGAAGCACTTGGAGATCTGTGCAGATCCTGTCACTGATTTGAACAGACTGCCTGCATGAACACCTGTACATCCCACGTGGGTGAAGATGACCCTTCACATGGGTGTATGGATCAGCACACGCATGTAAATGTGGTCCTAGAGGTAACTTATTTAACTTCTGCTGCAGTTTGCAAAATATTTTTTTCCTGGAGTTTGACTTAATCAAGCTGGTTCTGCAGCTGGCCATGCCTGTACATGCAATGGTTTGGCAGGGGTTGGGGGGAGCTGATACTGCCCTGCCATTTTATTTTACCCACAGCTACTTACAACTCATTACAACAACACTTCCTCTCAAAAAGTATTTCTCATCAGTTCTAAATACAGCCAGATATAATTACCTGCCACTATGAATACATTAGAAAGGCCTCACATTGGGAACTGAGAAGGGTTTGTAGCCATAAACCTTTCTTAATTTCCCTGAAACCTCCACATACCCAGGAGCCAAGATCAAGATATGGGTGAGAAGCTGTTCTGGCTCAGTCCTGTAAGGCTTGTTTGTTTCACACAGGCATCAGCTTGTATAGGAACAGTGTGAACGGCAAGCTATTGACATTTATTAGCAAGTACTGCAAAGCTTTCAGCAGCTTTTTCTAAGCCCTTAAAGTGTTACTAAACCCAGGACCCTGCATTCACTATATCTGGTCTACCACAGAACACACAATATGGAATGGAATTATTTTAGTAAAAATAAACTGCTAAATACCTTTCCCCATCAGCAGTTAGAGCAGTCTTGTGACTTCTATCAGTGTCCAGCAGAGCACTGGTTAAAGCTTGTAGGAGGAGTTTTCATTTTTCTCTAGGAGGATGCAGAACCCCTGACCTCTGTCTGGACAGTGCTTATTGGCCCTGTGCTGACCACATGCACTCTCTCAAGAAAAAAGAAAATCTCTCTAGCAATACCCACCAAACTGAGAATGTGTAGAATGTCTTATCAGGCGATAAGAGGGGGACACTGGAAGAAGGGGAGAATCAGAGAAGTAAGGATCGAACATCCTTTTTACACAATGCAGAGGATTAACCCCTTAGGTTAAAAAGTGAGTATATTAAGCATGCTTTACTGCATATACAAACTGATTTTACTGCTATGGGTTTAGTAACACCCTTCAGCTCCTTTTGGAAATGTTATAGACAAATCTTAATGGGAGTGCTGATTGCCACTTTAAACAAGCTATTAGCAGGCTTTAGTAGGACTTCAACAAGCTTAAAGTAATGCTGAAGCCTGCAAACACATTGTTTAAAGTGGAAATCAGCATTCCCTTTAGGATCTGTGGTAAATATTTGCAAATTGGAGATGAATGGTATTTTAAAGGCTTCAACAACGCTTTCTGAAAGTTCTGAAAATGCTTTGTAAAACAGGCCAAATGGAAGGTCAATAGCTCACAGCTGGAAATTGGCTACAAAAAATCATGGTGCCGAAAATTCATAGGGCACTGCAGTACCCCGACACCTCTTTTGTCTCAGATATACAAAGCCACAATGATAAAGTCTTATTACCATAATATGCAAGTCTGATAGATTATAGACATAGGAAAATGATTTTAGAAAAAATATCTGCAACATAGTAAAAGATCTATTATAAATGTATTTTACATGCGAAAAAGAAATGTTGCAAAAATATCATACCACATTCAACATTGAAAATGTGTCTATTGTAATGTACTTCCCTTCATCTCCCTGACCATACGTATTTCAATGAGCTCGAGTTGCTGCTACACTTTACAATGGTTATTTTGTTATATCTTTTTTCCTTAGGCACTAACTGAAACTATTGGCAGCAACCTGACATTGAGCCGACATGAGCTGGAATGTCTCATCACTGAGGTGAATGTCATGGTATTCGTTTTGTGTACTTATCCATTTATTATGTTTAATACCTGTTACTGCTCCTGTTTCCACAGAGTTTAACAATAAGTATATTTTGGTTACTATAAAACACATTTTAAAATAAGTATTAACATGTGGTTCACATGACTTTTATGTCTAGCTGACCACAAGCTATCTCTTTCCTGTGTAGTTAAAATAGCACTTCTCTTTTCTTCACAGATATTCTAGAACATTCATTCTTTAGAACCGTATGGTGAAACGCTGTTATTTCCAGTACTTAAGTATACACTCACCAACCACTTTATTAGGTACACCTTGCTAACACAAATTGCTAATCAGCCAATCACATGGCAGCAACTCAATGAATGTAGGCATCTAGACGTGGTGAAGACATGGTTCAAACCGAGCATCAGAATTGGGAGGAAAGGGGATTTAAGTGACTTTGAACGTGGCATAGTTGTTGGTGCCAGATGGGCTGGTCTGAGTATTTCAAAGACTGCTCATCTACTGGGATTTTCATGCACAACCATCTCTAGGGTTTACAGAGAATGGTCCGAAAAAATAAAGTATCCAGTGAGCGGCAGTTGTGTGGACTAAAATGTCTTGTTGTTGTCAGAGGTCAGAGGAGAATGGCCATCCCTTTATGATTACAGTGTACCTATCTTCTGATGGCTACTTCCAGCAAGATAATGCTTATAATAATTCCAACACCTTGTTGAATCTATGCTATGAAGAATTAAGGCAAAAGGGGGTCCAACCCCATAATAGCAAGGTGTACCTAATAAAGTGGCTGGTGAGTGTATTTTATAATTTCTTTATGTACACTTATGCAGTGTTTTGAGCATCAAATAAATAAAAGTGTCACACGAACATTGGCTAATTTGTTGCATGATAATGGTGTGCTGTCAATTTCCTGCAATGCTGCTCCTCACTGTCTGTCTATACACATCCACCTCTCCTCCCCTCCTGCAGTGATGCTCCTTGCTACCCGCCCATACACAGCCACCTTTCCTCCCCTCCTGCAGTGCTACTTCTTGCTGTCCATCCATACACATCCACCTCTCCTCCCCTCCTGCAGTGCTACTTCTCGCTGTCCATCCATACACATCCGCCTCTCCTCCCCTCCTGCAGTGCTGCTTCTCGCTGCACGTCCATACACATCAGCTTCTCCTCCCCTCCTACAATGCTGGTTCTTGCTGTCCATCCATACACATCCACCTCTCCTCCCCTCCTGCAGTGCTGCTTCTCGCTGCCTGTCCATACACATCTGCCTCTCCTCCCCTCCTGCAGTGCTGCTTCTCGCTGTCCATCCATACACATCCACCTCTCCTGCCCTCCTGCAGTGCTGCTTCTCGCTGTCCATCCATACACATCCGCCTCTCCTCCCCTCCTGCAGTGCTGCTTCTCGCTGTCCATCCGTACACATCCGCCTCTCCTCCCCTCCTGCAGTGCTGCTTCTCGCTGTCCATCCGTACACATCCGCCTCTCCTCCCCTCCTGCAGTGCTGCTTCTCGCTGTCCATCCATACACATCCACCTCTCCTCCCCTCCTGCAGTGCTGCTTCTCGCTGCCTGTCCATACACATCTGCCTCTCCTCCCCTCCTGCAGTGCTGCTTCTCGCTGTCCATCCATACACATCCACCTCTCCTGCCCTCCTGCAGTGCTGCTTCTCGCTGTCCATCCGTACACATCCGCCTCTCCTCCCCTCCTGCAGTGCTGCTTCTCGCTGTCCATCCGTACACATCCGCCTCTCCTCCCCTCCTGCAGTGCTGCTTCTCGCTGTCCATCCATACACATCCACCTCTCCTCCCCTCCTGCAGTGCTGCTTCTCGCTGCCTGTCCATACACATCTGCCTCTCCTCCCCTCCTGCAGTGCTGCTTCTCGCTGTCCATCCATACACATCCACCTCTCCTGCCCTCCTGCAGTGCTGCTTCTCGCTGTCCATCCGTACACATCCGCCTCTCCTCCCCTCCTGCAGTGTTGCTTCTCGCTGTCCATCAGTACACATCCACCTCTCCTCCCCTCCTGCAGTGCTGCTTCTCGCTGCACGTCCATACACATCCACCTCTCCTCCCCTCCTGCAGTGCTGCTTCTCGCTGCACGTCCATACACATCAGCTTCTCCTCCCCTCCTACAGTGCTGGTTCTCTCTGTCCATCCATACACATCCACCTCTCCTCCCCTCCTGCAGTGCTGCTTCTCGCTGCCTGTCCATATACATCCGCCTCTCCTCCCCTCCTGCAGTGCTGCTTCTCGCTGTCCATCCATACACATCCACCTCTCCTGCAGTGCTGCTTCTCGCTGTCCATCCGTACACATCCACCTCTCCTCCCCTCCTGCAGTGCTGCTTCTCGCTGCCCGTCCATGCACATCAACCTCTCCTCCCCTCCTGCAGTGCTGCCTCTTGCTGTCCATCCATACACAGCCGCCTCTCCTCCCCTCCCCTCCCCTCCTGCAGTGCTGCTTCTCGCTGTCCATCCATACACATCCATACACATCCACCTGTCCTCCCCTCCTACAGTACTGCTTCTCACTGTCCATCCATACACATCCACCTCTCCTCCCCTCCTGCAGTGCTGCTTTTCGCTGTATGTTCATACAAATCCACCTCTCCTCCATACTGAATTCAGAAGTCTATTATGGTATGCTGCATGAAAACTTTTTATTAAAGAAACTCTGTCATCCAATACATTAAAACAGACCTCCAGGAATTCAGCCACTTTTTAAAAAGTGCTGGCTTGCAATAGATTAAATCCAGTGAGGTGTATACTACCTTGTGGACTTATCTCTTATATTTATAATTTACATTTTACTCAGTGCCAGGAGTTCTACTTTACTTCCAGCACTTTGACAGAAATGATGCTGCTTTCTCACATAGGAAGCCCTCTGCCTGTTCCTTCCCTCCGCAGTCCATTTACAGAAGACTTTGTATTTTGAGAATGAGTGCAAATAATACAAAGAACTCCATGATTGGGCAAGAGTGGCTGCCCATGCATAGGGGTGGGCAGAGTGGTTGCCCATGCAGATTCTGCATCTGAGACCCGAAGTTCCAGCACAGGAGCACCAGGAGTACAGTGATAGTTATAATCCCAGTGCTTAGTAAAAATGTAATAATAATGCAAATAATGAAAATAAGTCCACAGAAGTGCTCAAGGCATCAGCAGAAGAAGTGGTCCCACACCAGTGTGTGAATCACGCATAGCTCACCTGTGCATCCTTGACTTCTATGCTATGTAAAAACTAAAATGGCATTTTTAAGCCAGCTTACATCCAAGTGAATTTAGATACAAGAGGCTATGGGGTTGATTTACTTAAGGCAAATATGTTGTTTACTTTGCAAGGGAATTTTCCCTTAGCTTAGTGAATGAGGTGAAGCTCTTCTGACTTCCATCATCCAATCATGTGCCAGCAAAAATACTAGTTTTTTTGTTTTGTATTTTTAATTTTCATTGCAAGTGATTAGGTATATTTTGAAATTGAATTCTTACCATATTCACTAAGCTAAGGGAAATTTCCTGGCAAAATGAACAGCCAATTTCCCTTGAACAGTGACAGGGATGAAGGGTTCAGCCACCTGGTACCTAGTTACAAATGCTAGTATACAGAGACGCGGGTGCAAGGGTAGAACGTGTATCTGCAGCAAAAGGCAATGCATGCACTACCTCATTCTCACTCCCTGATTGATCAGTTTTTGATTTTGTAAGTCCTTTTGACATTATATTATGTAGTATTCAGATAGTATACCGTTCTAGAGGCTCTGTAGTACCTCCCAAATGTCCATGTTGCATACGGTATTCAGCTAATAAAGTGATATTAAACTCTCAGTTTTTAAGCATTTTGAGCAGCTGGTTTAATCAAGTACTTAGTACACAGTTTTTACCTATACAGTCCCTAGCCTATAAAGCATCCTTGCCTATGTTCCAGTTTAAGCTGGTTCCATGACTGCTGCCACAGGTCTCCTGTTTCAGGGTGGCTCCTTTCTCTTGCAGCGTCCTATGAAACCACCCTTGCATGCATGGACTGTCTGCTGTTAATTCTTTCATGTGAAGACCGGAAGTTCAGGGAAGTAGCAGTGAGACAGCAGGAGCCAGTAGCATTGAAAGTTGTAAACTTCAAGTGCCGGAGTAAGAATTTTAACAAGTAGTGTACTGGGAACTGTTTATTTTATTGTGCTCAGAGTGTTAAACTCAAAAAATGTGGTGGGTTTAATACTACTTTAAGGCTCATTTCAAATGAAGGGTCCGATCAGGTCCGCCTGTCAGTTTTTCAGGTGGACCTGATTGGGCCCTCCATTCACCCCTATGGACTTGTATCTGTTTACACCTGCCTACCTCTAATCCAATCTGGTCCACTACAAAAAAAATGGAAGGGGCCCTGTCCCCCTCCATCTATGTGTATCGGATCGCAGGGCAGTCGGGTGTAAATGAACAGCAGAGTCCATTTTCTTCTGGCCACCCATAGAGTAGAGTAGGCTCAGTCTGCGGTGTCTGCTCTGCATAAAGTGAGCGGACATGGACCTGTTACCCACCTGCTCTGCTCTGATCAGCAGGGGACCTGTGATCTACTGACCAGAATGCATTGCCCCGTATGAAAGAGGCCTAATGCATGTGATGGTACAAGAAATTAAATAAATGGATCTTGCAGACTTGACTCCCAGAAGTCAAGTCTGTAAAATCAACTATGATAAATTAAAAAAGAAAACATTCCTTTAAGATTGCTCTGTCCTGTGACTGGTTGTGTATTCTATCCCCCTGACAGAGCTCATTTGATTGCTTCTTACAGTGGGCCTACCAGAATATGAACCGGCAATGATGTGATCTGACAGCACCTCGATTTCTGCCTTGATTACACTTATCTGAAGAACAAATGAATTGTTTTGTTGTTTAACTTACCAATCAATACTGATACGAAAATTTCTTCAAATTTCATATTTTCCTTGCTTTCAACAATAAAAGATTTTATGATAATGTTAAATCAGCATAAAAGTAAATATACGCTTTGGAAAAGACAACACATTTGGCAAGTATTTTTTCATACAGTTGATTTGTTGGCTGCCATTGACACTGTTCCTATACAATGTTTTCTTGTTTAAAGGACACCTTTAGTCATAAATGAGTCTTTTACATCAACACCACAATAACAGTGACCTCAACAATAACAGCTGTAACAACAGTCTTATAACATTGTGCTTGAAGCATATTAAACTAGAAGGAGCAGCTTCATACAACCACGGTTTATTACATGATGTTATAATGTTGCACCGTACATAAGGTATTATTGCATTGAACACAGACTACTTATTTATTTTAAATGGTGAGTCCACTCCTTAAATATAGCAGTCACTCCCCCAAAAGGGACGCTGAAAACAAACCAGGTCTCACTTACCTGTTCAGAGGCTTCCAGCCCAGGTATCAGCTCCAGAAGCACACCAACAAAATTCAGGCTCAATCTAGGGGTGTCTTTTGAAGTTTTATTGCAGATCTTTAACATAGGCAGGAAGGAGGGATGAGGGTGCAGCAGACTCAAAAGCAACCGCAGGTCTTGGAGGACAAATTCTGAAACAAAGTTCTGTTTCAGCAGTATTGGGCCCTTCAGTAGCATCCTCATAGTAATGCTGAAAGTTAACCTAAGACTCTATAGGAGCAATCACAGTTCTTGCACACCTGGAGCTACCGGCGAAAGGTCCTACTCACAATGTCCAGAGGCAGCTCCCAACCAGCTCCCATGCAGCACTCATCAGTGAAAGGTTTCCTCTCCAGCCCAGCTTCTAAAGGTTTCCTTCCTGCATGTTTCCTTAACCACTTGTCTACCGCTCACAGTAAATATACTGTGAGCGGGCAGCAGGTACAGGCACAATCATGTAAATGCATGAGATCGGCCTTCTGGAATTGGACACAGCACAAGTTTGCCAGCTAATTTCAGTCAATGATTTTGGCTGATATCAGCTGATCAGCTGTGTCCAATCACATACAGAGTTCTGTTTACAAAAACACTGAACTCTGTGCAGTCTGAACAGCAATCTGGCTGCTTCTTCTCCCTGAAAAGCAGGGAGAATAAACAGCCAAACAGTAAAATAAACGTAGCACATATTACACACATTGTTAGGCACACAGATAACACTTTGATTGCCCCTAGTTGTTAACTCCTTCCCAGCCAGTGTCACTAGTACAGTGATAGTTTACAGTTTTAGCATTGATTACTGGATTAGTATGACTATTGATGTCAGTGTCAGTTAGTGTACCTGTGTACATCCCAGCCACCATCAGCTAGTGCCAGATTGCCCGCCACACTCTCACAGTCCCACTATAGATCGCTGATCATCGCCTTTATCAGTATAATGTTGTAGCTGTGCAACTTCCCATATATATATATATATATATATATATATATATATATATATATATATATGTATACACCCTAGTTTGTAGACGCTTTAACTTTCACAGAAACCAATTAATATACGCTCATTGGGTTTTTTCCAAAGACATTGTAGTAGAATGTAGTACAATACATTTTGGCCTAGATTTCTGAATACATTTTGTTTTTTAATTTTTGTATTGGATATGTTTTATAACAGAAATGAGAAAATATTGTTTTTTTTTCCACAGTTTCCAGTGTTTTTTCCTTTATATAATAATAATAAAAAAAAACAGTGGTAATCAAATACCACCTAAAGAAAGCTCTATTTGTTTAAAAAAATTATATAAATTCCATTTGCGTATAGTGTTGCATGACCACTCAATTGCCAGTTAAAGTAGTGCAATGCGGAATAGCAAAAAATTACCTAGTCATGAAGGTGGTAAAACCTTCCAGAGTGGTCAAGTCCAGCTCCCTTCAAGCATTCAACCATAGCATCTGCTGAGGCCTAACAGCAGTAGTTTTTCTGTATCAGACACAGAGGCTGCCTCCCAGGGGCAGAAGCCCCAGGAGAGAGAGCTCTGAGCAGACCCTCCCATAATTTGACTTCTCTCCAGCCACACCTTCTGGGCCTCTCTCCCAGGTATTGGCTGGAGTCAGATAAATATTCATATACCATAGCAGTGACTGATCCTTCCATACTATTTCTGGAACATTTTTCCATAGGAAGGCAGGAGCAATCAGCAACCAGGTTTGGGGATAAACCTGATCAGACCTAAAAAATAAATTGCTGTTCAGCTGGGTACAGCAGAGCCAAAATCTACATTTATCCAGCCTGGGGCAGGGTGCTACACAAGGAAACACAGGTCCACTTTTTTTTTTTTGTTGATGTCTGGGAATTTTTCATTCAAACCTTGCGTACAGATTCCCAACGATCCATAATAAAATGTTTTCAACACACTCAATTGTATCAAACCAGACTATTAACTAATGACCCTCCAATTGATTTTTTTATCTTCAACCTGAACTATATTTATGTAAATTCTATTATACAATGCCTTCCTCCAACTGCTAGAAAACAGACCAGCCACCATCTGCTTAACATGCACTGTTTAGTGTTTACCACCAGACACAGTACCACTGATGTGATGGCTGCATTTGTATTTTTTTCTCTTTTCACCTGGTGATCCAGTCAGTAAGTCTGGTTTTTTCAACTTAACAGGGGGCAAGGTCAAACCACGCTGTGTGGACGCACACAGCCTGGCTTGGGATCAAGCCAGATCTAGCGCCCCCATAGCAAACGACTTATTATGGGTGTACTAAAAAGGGAGGAGGAGCTAAGAGCACCAGTGGGAGACCACAGAAAAGGAGGAAAGGGACCGCTTTGTGCAATACGATTGCACAGATCAGGTAAGTATAACATATTTATTTTCTTTTACAAAAAGCTTTATTGAATAATAAGCAAAGATGAACAGACAATCGTAGCAAAGATTCAATGACCAACAGTTACATATTTACAATAAATGCAAGGAAGCTGGTGCAAGGCATGTATCGATAAAAGCAAAATCTGAAAAGTTTACATAGGTGCCCTGAGGGAAGGGATGGGGAGGGAGATTGGGAGGGAACGGGTAACAGACCTTTGTGGGTCAATGATAATGTAAACTCCAAAGGGAAGTATTGCTACATCAACATTATAATAAACAGGAAAGGCCCGAGTAATGGCCACATCAAAAAAAAAAAAAAAAAAACAGTACATATTCATGACCTAGAATTTAAAAAGAAATCTAGATTGCATAAATAGCCATACGGATGCAGCGCAGAGAACAGCAGGTACTATCCGTAAATTATGCTTAAGGACAGAGTAGACAGAAGAGTAGAAAAAGACAAATAGTAGAGAGACATGGACAACACACACACACAAAAAAAAAAAAAAAAGGGGGCGAGGGAAGGGCTCCGGGGGGATCACAGCAGAATTCATCCTCATATCGATAAAAGGGACTGATCGAATCTCGAGGGCTGAGCTATATCCAGCCAAGGACGCCATATCTGCAGAAATTTTGTATGGGTATCCAACAATATGGCCGTCAGTTTTTCATTGACCATTATGAAGTTCATCCGATTTTTGACAGCCTCAAAGCTAAGGACAGGAGTCTTCCAAGCCCTTGCAATCGTCAATTTAGTTGCCATAAATAAATGTGATGCCAGCTGCCGTTCAGAGCGAAGAAGGCCCTCAAGCGGTTTAAATAGAAGAGCTTCATACGGATTACGCTTAATGTCTGTATGAAGAATAGTGCAGAGGAGGGCATATACCCTAATCCACAACCTGCGTACCTTAGGGCAAGTCCACCAGATGTGTGCCATGGTACCCAATTGTTGACATCCTCGAAAACAAACCGGGGAATAGGTAGGGATAAAGCTAGCTAGACGGGCAGGCGTATAGTACCATCGGTATAGAATTTTATAGGCATTCTCAAGAATAATGACATTCCTGGAACACTTAGATAATGTTTGGGTCATGAGCTGCCAGTCTTGTTGATCCAGGGTTCCCCCTAATTCCGACTGCCAACGCTGATGATAGGAACGAACCGGAGGGGTTCTAGAAGACATAATGGAAGAATAAATCAGGGAGATCAGACCTGGAGCATGAGGTCTATGTCTACACTGGCTTTCAAAAGGGGATAAACGGTATGGTCCTGGATGCGTACGTATTAGAGTATGAATAAAGTGACGAAGTTGAAGATAACCAAAATGTTCTCGGAGGGGAATGTTATAAGAAGAACGCAAAGTGTCAAAGGTAAGTATTCTGGTGGGGGATAGAAGTGAATGGACATCATAAAAACCATGTGTCTGCCACCAGACGAACTGCCTAGGGTTATCTTTACCTGGAGGGAATAATGGGTTATGCAATAAACGTATCAGAGGCAGATGAGGAGAGATAAGGCCCGCTGAGTACTTTACAGAATCTCAAAGACGAAGCGACAATGTCAGTGTTGGGCTAAGGTTAGATGGACGCTGAGAGTTAGAGAGCCATGGCAAGGAGGGGAGCGGTATCGGGTGAGAGTCCATCATATCTATTACAGCCCACAAGGGGAAATGGTGAGAAGCATGAATGTGAGCTAAAGGGGCAATGTTAGCCGCCAAATAGTAGGACTGGATAACAGATAACCCGCCCGCATTCCGCCGCGCAAATAAAATATGTTTACTAATTCTAGGTCGAGAGGAGCCCCAAATAGAGGACAAAAGTTTTCGCTGATGTATACGTAATATATGCGAAGGTACCGAAACTGGCAGAACACGGAATAGGTATAGTAGTTTAGGAAGATAGGTCATACGGATTGCATTAATTCTGCCGAACCATGATAACGGAAAATGAGACCAAGAGGACAAGAGCTCAGTCAACTCATGAAAAACAGTGGGAAAGTTAGCCTGATACAGTCCATCATATGTCGGGGTAAGCTTAATTCCTAGATATGGTAATGCCGAAAGCCATTGGAAGGGGAACGTTTGCTTCAAAGTAGTCAAAAGTGGTGCTGGGAGGGTAACTGACATAGCTCTTGATTTAGCTGGGTTGACATGTAAACCTGAGAGGGCGGCAAAGGAATTGAGAACTGCTAGCAGATTAGGCAAAGTAACCCCCGGATTCGAGATTGACAATAATATGTCATCCGCAAACAACGATAATTTATGTTGGGAGCCTGCCACATCAATTCCCTTAATATCAGGATGTATACGGATTGCTTCAGCCAACGGTTCCAGGGCTAAGATAAAAAGTAAAGGGGAAAGCGGGCAGCCCTGTCTAGTACCTCTAGCAACCGAGAACGTAGAAGACTCAAATCCGTAGTATCTAAGCTTCGCTTGAGGGGATGTATATAGCGAGGAGATCCATCGTAGGAAGGAAGGGCCAAAACCAAAACGATGGAGGACCGACAGGAGATACGGCCAGGATAAAGTGTCAAAAGCCTTATTAATGTCTAAGGATAAGAGCATCATATCGATTTTACGAGTATGGGCCAAATGTTGCAATTGTAAAATACGTCTGATAGCATCTCCGGCCTGCCTATGGGGAACAAATCCCACCTGATCCTTTTTAATTAGACGAGAAAGGAAGGAGTTCAATCGAGTAGCCAAAATCTTAGTAAGAATCTTCATATCGATATTGATAAGAGAGATAGGCCTATAATTAGCTCAGGAAGAATGATCTCGATCCGGTTTAGGGATCATAACCACATTAGCAGTTAAAGAGTCCGGGGAAAAATTTGAACCTCCCTTCACCGCATTAAACATAGCGGCAAGGTGAGGAGCGAGCACATCAGCCAGTTTCTTATAATAGAGTGCCGTGTATCCATCAGGACCTGGGCGTTTGCCTGTTTTCAGTTCCGTAATACATTGCAAAACCTCAGATACTTGGATATTTCGGTCCATCAGATCCCTATGGGCCGACGTTAAAGTAGGTAACGACAAACTAGATAAGAAGTCAGAAATAGACTGAGGGTCGGCCCGGGTGGGATCAGAGTAAAGTTTAGCTAGTCTGTGTCGGAACTCCTCCAAAATCGTTACTGGGTTGCTCGTAAGGGTATTGTGACGAGTACGTAAAGATATCGGTTTGGGGTGTTGTGCAAAAGAACGCAATCTACGGGCCAACATAGAGTCTGGTTTGTTAGCTTTGCTATACCACTTCTGGCGAGTCCAACGCAAGGAGCGCTCAGCCTCATCCGTTAAACACAGATCCAATTCTAAACGAGCCTGATCCAACATTCTACGATTTGACGGGGAAGGTGACTGTTTAAACTGAGCTGACGCGGAAGTTAACTTCGATTCTAGCTGAGATTGCTTAAGCTGTCTTTCCTTCTTTCGCCTTGATGCTATCTGGATAATATGCCCCCTAAGAACTGCCTTGTACGCTTCCCACAATGTTACCGAAGAAGAGACAGAACCTGAGTTTAATTGGAAATATTCCTGGGACTTACGATGTAGCTCCGTCTGAATCTCCTTCAGTGAAAGCAAGGAATCATTCATTATCCATGAAGAAAAGGTCGGCCTGCATAGAAGAGATTGACAGACTACCAAAATAGGCTCATGGTCCGACCATGGGACTGTTAGGATAGAGACAGAACGAACCAGCGGGAGATGTTTACGTAAGACAAAGGCATGGTCAATTCTAGAATGAGAATGGTGAGGGTGTGAATAATAAGTGTAGTCTTTTCCCTGAGGATGAAATTCACGCCATAAATCTACCAGATCATAGGTAGTTAACGTCCGTACAAAAGACTTCGCCGAAGTGGAAGGGTCAGAGCGTTCTGTTGGATATTTATCAAGTGTAGGGTTTAACACTAAATTTGAATCCCCCGCCATCAGAAGCGTACCCCTTTGATGCGTGGCCAGGAGAGAACATAGATGTGACAGAAAAGGTCCAGGGTTGACGTTAGGAGCGTAATAAGACATAATGGTAACATCTATTCCATGGATCGTGCCCTGGAGCAGAAGGTATCTGCCATCGGGATCAGCAATACGCTTCACACAGACAAATGGAGTTTTACTATGGAAGGCAACCAATACACCTCTCTGTTTAGTGGGACCATTAGCTTGAAATATCTGAGGGTAACGTGCATCAAAATATTTTGGGGCAGAAGTAGTGGAGAAGTGGGTTTCTTGCAAACAAGCAATATCAACTTTGCGGGCCCGAAGAAACTTAAATATCTTTACCCGTTTCTGTGGAGAGTTCATCCCCTGGACATTCAGTGATAACCAGTTCAACGCCATGGATATCTAAAAGGAAGAAAGATAAAATCCACCACGATCCCCGGGAGCCCTGGAAACAAAAAGTTGCAAAAACACAAGACATACATGACAAAGGACAAAGAAAAAGAAACTAAGAAGAAAAGAGAGGACAAGAAGACCTCTAATATACAAGCAAGATATCTGTAAATCATAGAGATTGATTCAAACAATATAGTAATCACCTGTGGGTAAGACACCCACATAAAGGCTAGGTAGCGGGCGGGACAGAAGACCAGACCGCTAGCCAGCTCGGAGGGGGACACGACCCTCCACCGGAACAACTCGGCATTGATATAGAATATATAAACAATATATAAACAACTAAGGCTAATACACCTGTGAATAGGCAATCCAAAACTCGCAAGACAATAAGGATCTCAACCAATCAATGCAGAGAAAAGTAACATCCACTCTTGATCGGAAGAGATACGGCACACGGAAATATAGAATCCCTGAACAAATCTAAATTCAAGTCCAGAGAGTGGCGGTGATAAAAAAAGGAAAAAAAAAACACATGGGACTAAGCTACATAAACATCAGGTCGCAGAGATTTCCTGAAAGCGCTGGGCCTGTAAGGATCGAAGAGCTTGTGAACCGCTTTGACTAGGAGGAGATTTACGCAGAGACAGGGAATTTTGATGGCGCGTAGGTAGTAAAGTCTCCTCACTCTGGGATTGTGGCAACTCCAAGTTGAGCTCTCGAAAGTGACGACGGAGATCCACCGGCGTAGAAGCTTGAAATTGACGACCTTGAAAGGAAAAAGAAAGCTTGAAAGGGAAGCCCCATCTGTACTTGATGTCAGCTGACTGAAGAATCCGAAGATAAGGTTTCAAGGTGCGACGTTTGGCAATCGTGACTGGGGACAGGTCCGCGAACAGATGGACAGAATGACCTTGAAACTCCAAAGCCGAACGATTCCGAGCTGCCTGCAGTAGACGTTCCTTGGTGCGATAGAAGTGAAATTTAATAATAATGTCTCTGGGAGGACCCTCCGTGGACTTAGGTGCTAGGGCTCTATGGATACGATCAAACTCCAGACGCTCCAGAGGAATCTCAGGGGCCAGTTCCTGGAAAAGGGCAGTTGCAGTGCCCTGCAAATCGGTGATTGCCTCCGGGACTCCATGGATGCGGAGATTATCCCTACGAGCTCTATTCTCAGCATCCTCCAGCTTATTTTTCAAAGTATCCAGCTCAGCATGTAGATCCTCCACTTCTTGTTCGTGGCCCTCCGCTGACTATCACCATCAGACTCAGGGTCCCCTGAAAGTAGGGTGTTATCATCAGGCTCAGGCGGGCTAGGTATCAACTTGGCAATGTGGCCTTGTAAGGGGGATTGCTGTTTGGCCCTGTGTTTAAGTTTAGTGCGGGGAGTGCGGTGCATTTTCGAAAGCGGTCTACAGATTTCCAAGTCACCCCTGGACTATTGAAGTGTAATGTTAGGGTGTAGAAGCCCAATGGCCGAGAAGAATGTCACGGTGGCGCGGCCCAAGGAGGTCACTCTGACATTTTCCCCCTTGGTTCGTGTACGTGTCCCCCACCGGGGAGGTATTCACAGAAGTTTCAACATAATGTTACAGTCAGTGAGATATAGATGGTTACGATATATAGGCCAGGTATGCAGACTGTGTAGAGGTTGCCAGAAAATATCCCAGACACCCCTGATTTATCCACCAGAGAAAGGGACTATGTAGGAGGATGCCCTCTCCCAGCCAGCTCCAGTCCTGTAGCAGGTCAGACCTCCAGTATCCTGCTGGAATCTTGCAGGGACACAGCACAGTCCACCAGGAGGACCCCAGGAGCCCACCCCACCTGCCCCAATAGCTGACCTGACTCCAGAGGACTCCAGGGACTGGTGGGCAAGGCGATAGGGCGGCAATCCGGCCGCGACGGCGATCCGCTCCAGCCGCGGATCTAGGAAACACAGCGGCTTCACACGCCGCGGTAGGCCTCAATCCGCCCCGCGCCCCAGATGCTCAGGGAAGGGGCAGAGTGACTCGACACCCCTCCTCAGATGTCAGATGGTGTCTGGGCAGCCGAGGATCCACCGTGGGCAGCCTCCGTATCACGGATGGTAATGGATGGAGGATTAGGGTGCCGGAGCTTCAGAAAGAAGCGTCTGCTCCTGGCGCCATCTTGGACACGCCCCCCAACATATTTATTTTCACTTCTGGTTCAGCATGGAATGCACGCCAAGCAGTCCACGGCTTTCATACGATCGGAAGGGTGACAGTTTATAGTTTTGCTCAATATTTATATCTATGAATGAAGACTTTTTTATGTGAATCATTTATACTATTAAATCCTATGGTTTTATGCCATGAGAGGATCCTCTTTCTTTATTGGAATATATGAAATGAAATAAGATCAGTGAGTGCTTAAAAATTAGCCGCTGATACACACAAAGGTAACCAAATAAAACCTCCACAGACAGATGATAAAAGGTGCAGCGCTAAAATACTAAACCAAATATAAATTCCAAATAATAACTCATAAAGATATAAATAATGATATCAATAAAGTGACAGTTCATGGTAAAGTGCTAAGTAAAGGCTGATAATAACTTCAGTGATGTGCCAAAGGTGAGGAGGCGTGTCTGCATTGGTTGGGGAGTGAGGCGTGAGCTGTGGAGTACTAAGCCGAAATGTGGAAAAACTCTGTCCTGCCACCTCCAGAAGCCTTCTCCACTCCAGCCTGTCACTTAACTCTGAAGCCGAGCCCATTCCGGATGGTTAAGTGGCAGTATTCCATTGTATCCAGAGGAGGGAGCTTTTCCACTACTACTGGCTGTAAAGCATCCATCTATCCATTAAGGAGGCCTCTGGCTGGGTCCAACCTGTGCCCATCAAGGAGACATCTGTAAGGCTGTATACTACCCAGAGGGAGGAGAATCCGTAATCGGCATATCTCATCCATTCCATCCTTTAAGGGGACCTCTGGCTATTTTGTTTACATGCGTATTTAAAATATGCATCTGGTGAGTGTGTATTTTTACCACACCTTTGGCACATCACTGAAGTTTGAAGTTATCATCAGCCTTTACTTAGCACTTTACCACGAACTGTCACTTTATTGATATCATTATTTATATCTTTATGAGTTATTATTTGGAATTTATATTTTGTTTAGTATTTAACACTGCACCTTTTATCATCTTTATTGGAATATATGCCATTTAATGGCCATTGAAGTACAGTTGAGCCAGCTAGGGAGGAGGTGATAATGGAGAGAGGTGCTGAACAAGGAGGTCCTAGGGTGACCACAAAGTGCTATATGACTTTTCTTGTTGTACAACAAGGAGGTCAGTGGCATCTGGTGAATAAGGAGTATTTCTAAAGATTGGTAGTTCCTTTTTAAAGCAGAACTAAACCCTCCTATTCTTTAAAGCCAAGGAAACTGCCATCTTATGCTCTGTTTAATCTCCAGTTGCCATGGTGCTTCACATGTGATCAGTTATGGTACCAGCTATTTGATGGCCTAACAGTACAGTTGAGGGGCAAAAGCAAATGTGATAGTTATCAGTCATGGCATGGGAAACTGATTTAACTGTTTGAGAAACAGTTCAATCAGTGGGTTTAGTTCTGCCTTGTTCACACCATGGTGCAGAGATGTGAGGTTTTTTTGTGCGCTTTTTGCAAGGGCACAAAAAAAAACACAATTGTTCTCTATGTGCCCTGTTCACACCACAACACTAGTATGACATGCAGATACTATGCGCAGGAATCTGCAACGTGTATAAAACTCACTAGAACACGCATGAAAACTGATGTAAACTCGTGTCTCTGCAAGGGAAATCTGCTCACCAGCTTTCACAGGCAATTTCCTCCAGCAAGTTCTCCTTAATCCAGGCTTCCTCAGCCAAGCACATGCAGAGGCCTAACAGCAACTGGTCTTCAGTATCCCAGACTGCCTCCCAGGTGAGAGGCCCCAGGAGAGAGAGCCATGAACAGACCCTCCCAAACATTTATCTTCTCCCCAGCCACATCTTCTGGGTCTACCCCCCAAGGCTTGGCTGAGGTCAGATATTCATATCCCAGTGGCTAACCCCTCCTACTCTATTTCTGGGAGCTTCTTCCAGAGGCAAGTAGGAGCAATCAACCACCAGGCTTAGGGAGACCTGACCAAACCTGGAAAATAAATTACTACTCAGCTGGGTACATTTACACTACACTACATTTAGGCAGCCTAGGGCAGGGTGCTACAGTTTTAAAAATTGCTAATGCCACATTTAAAATTATGGCAGTTGGGCAGGGATTGGTCCCAAAATCAGGGATATCAAGCTTCTAGTAGCAAAGTGAAACTAAATAAGAGACATACAATGTACCAGTTTATGGATAATCAAAGTAATAGAAGGCACCTTGTGTTTCCTTTAAAAAATGGCTGGCAGCAGGGCTTTTTTCTCAGAGAATAGGTACAGGAACTCCACCTTTCCGAGTCACTCTGTGTGTCCACCCGCTACCCACCTCGGAGTATCATTCCTGGGTCATACTCCTTATCCCCCTTCCAGTACAGCTCCTTTTAGAGAATAAAGAACCAAGTGTCATCTTGTGGTTCTAAGTAGTTTGCATGAAATTTGCTTCTGAAAACAAGAATGGCAGTAAAATAGATCTCCTGTAGCAAGCAACAATAGATCCATCCCAGCAACAATAGATTCCCAACCAGGGGAGGACTGACCATTTGGAAATTCGGGCACTGCCCAAGGGCCCGGGGTCAGTAGGGGCCCCATGAGATGCCCCTGGTACCTTTTTCATAGGCTTTTTTGAGTTTGGGCAAGGATACAGGGGCCCCATGATCCCCTATTGCCCGGGGCCCCATGAGTTGTCAGTCCGCCCCTGTTCCCAACAGCCAGCATCAATAGATCCTCCAGCAGCCAGCAACAATAGACTCTTTCCTCAACAGTAGATCCCTCCCAGTAATGATTGACTCCCCAACAACATGAGACCCACCCCCAGCAACAATAGACCCCCCAACAGCAGCAATAGTCCTCCCCAGCAACGTTAGACCCTCTGGCAAAAATAGATCCTCTCCAGCAACATTAGATCCCCCAACAGCCAGCATCAAAAGACTCTCCAGCACCCTTTGCGATTACATATATTCAATGCTGGAGGTGCCGGAACTGAGTTTGCCACATTCCTGCTGAAAAAAAGCCCTGGCTGGCAGGTTAGCTCTACAGTAAACCATACTCTTAGATTGTAAGCTCCAAGGAGCAGGGCCCTCCTAACCCTTTTGTATTGAACTGTATTGTTGCTGTATTGTCTCCCGTTATATTGTAAAGTGCTGAGCAAACTGTTGGCATTATATAAATCCTGAATAATAATAATAATAATAATACAATGATTCTGCTTGTGTGGTCTTGAGATAGTAATAATCGGGAAACCATCTTAAAGCAGAACCATTGCTTTATTTTGCTGAGAAATCGCTTTGAATAGCACCCCCTAGCATTTCTAGCTGAAGCCATATTGAGTAAGGGCAGATGATTCATGTAGCATTTACTTCGTGGAATCCATGCACCCTTACCTCAGGCATGCAGGCGGAGTGTGTGCTTAGCTGAGAAAGCCTCTCCTCACTTCCTCCAGATAAAGAAAAAATACCCATGGCGACTCCTGGGATGTATGACATCATTTTGACCTAAGTCAGAAACCATGAAACAACTGAAAACTGTAAAAGAAAGGTTTAAAACAAGTAAATGTAATGTACTGCATTATCTATTGACTAAGGCTAGCAGCATAAGGATTTAAAGTAGTGAATGGTGATTGAGAGAGTTTAGTTCTGCTTTAACTGTATGGCCATTTAAATTGCTGTCAAGGTTCGGAGAACTATTCAAGTAAGATACTAGCATGTCTGTGAAGTCCACATTCAAGTAACTGTTGACATTTCAGCTACCTCTGATCTTGGACTGTTTATTTTCTTGTTAGCTTATCCAAATACACCTGATTGTTTTCTAAAGGATTGTTTGGGGACAATCATGTTCTGGCTGTCACCCAGACTGTGCACACTGAAACCAAAACATCCTCAGGTTATTTTTGTCAAGCACATTACACTTTTTTCCCTTTTTATTTTTGCAAAAAAAAAAAAGAAGATATTCCAGAGTGTAGTGTGATGGCAGAACTTTTATCATCCTGGTATAAATAAGTAAATGAATACAGTAAATAGTGGATGAATATACTGTAGTTTATATCTCTATGAGAATAATTGAATCATCTAACAAAGTATTATGGGTATCATTTTAGTTGGTCTTTGTGAGCCTTTAGAATAGATACGATTATGAAGTCCAGTTTTCATTGATATTTTCATTATTGTTCTTCTGTGGGTGGCCATAGACGGGTAGTTTTTTTTCATTCTGCTAGCAGTCTTAATAAAAAAAATAAAAAAAAACCTGACACACTTCGCCATCCACACAGACAAGGTGGATGGAGGAATCCCTCGACCAGGACATTATGTTCAGAGGTGCCTCTGTTTGTTGTAGTCGCTGATCAACAAAAGTTTTTTTAGCATGTCCCTTCAACAGAAGTCGATTGGCTTCTGTCGAGCATTCATAGAAACACACTGATTGCAATTCGTCCAGTTCCTGCTGAAGCAGCTGAATTTTGATCAGTGTATGGCCAGTTTAAAAGAATGAGAGACACCTCTATATTTCTGAATGTCTAACTTTGTGATAAGATAAAGCCTATCATTCAAATTGTGTTTCCTTCAGAGGAGTCAACACTATGGCCCCTTTCACATTGGTAGTCTGATCAGGTCCGCCTGCCAGTTTTTGAGCTTCATGTAAAGCAGGCCATAGACAGGGAGAAAACCGGCCGTTTTTTTTTTTTGAAAAATCGGTCGTTCAATCAGCTGACATTACCACAATTGGTAAAAAAAGGTCAGCTGATTTTCATCCCATCTATGGCCGGCAATTATATAGTATATGCAGAAGAAGAAGAAATAGAATATGAAGAAGAAGAAATAGAATATGAAGAAGAGGAAATAGAATATGATGAAGAAGAAGAAATAGAATACGAATAAAAAGAAGAAATAAAATATGCAGAAGAAGAAAAAGTTGCAACATTGTATCTATTTGTATCCATTTCAGATACAGATGTTTCTATTTGGATATAAATAGATACAATGTTGCTTTACTTTTAAATGTCAAATATAATATCGGACTGAAATTCTTTTTTTTCTACTTCTTCATATTCTATTTCTTCTTTTTCATCTTCTTTATATTCTATTTCTTCTTCTCATTCATATTCTATTTTTTTCCTTTTCTTCTTTTCCTTCTTCTTTCATGTCACTGCTCATGTGCATTGTTAAATATCGGAAAAAGATCGGCAAATTTGTCCATCATTGCCACGAAAATCGGCAGAACGACAAATTTGGCTGATTATTTTCCAGCAGGACCGATAATCTAAAAGGTCAAAAATCACGAAAAACGGCTGACCGATTACCGCACTAATGATCCGAACTTTTGTGGAGTTTTGATTGGAGTTTAGCGAAAAACTTGGTGTATAAAGTTTCCAGGCAGGATTCCAGATCCCCCTTTGTAGGTTGCAGTGCATACTCACTGTCCTGAGCTGAAGGATGGGCTGCGGTATCCTGTGTGGAACCGGATGGGGATGCTGTTTCAGTGATGTCCTGAGACATGCTGCAAATCATGTGCATTTTCAATAAATGTGCCGTAAGGGATTTTGATTTATCACAAATTGCTAATCAGCCAATCACATGGCAGCAACTCAATACATTTAGGCATCTAGACGTGGTGAAGACGACTTGCTGAAGTTCAAATCGAGCATCAATATGAGTAAAAAAGGGGATATAAGTGTCTTTGAACGTTGCATGGCTGTTGGTGCCAGTCGGGCTGGTCTGAGTGTTTCAAAACTGCTGATGTACTGGTATTTTCAAGCACAACCATCTTTAGGGTTTACAGAGAATGTTCGAAAAAGAGAAAATATCCAGTGAGCGACAGTTGTGTGGACAAGAATGTCTTGTTGATGTCAGAGGTCAGAGGAGAATGGGCAGACTGGTTCCAGATATTAGAAAGGCAACAGTAACTCAAATAACCACTCATTACAACCGAAGTATGCAGAATACCATCTCTGAATACACAACACGTTGAACTTTGAAGCAGATGGGCTACAGCAGCAGAAGTCCACACCGGGTGCGACTCCCATCAGCTAAAAACAGGAAACAGAGCCTACAATTCACACAGGCTCACCAAAATTGGACAATAGAAGATTGGAAAAATGTCGCCTGGTCTGAGGAGTCTCGATTTCAGCTGCAACATTCAGATGGTAGGGTCAGAATTTGGCATAAATAACATAAAAGCATAGATCCATCCTGCCTTGTATCAATGGTTAAGGCTGGTGGTGTAATGGTCTGGGGGATATTTTCTTGGCACACTTTGGGCCCTTTAGTACCAATTGAGCATTGTTTAAATGTCACTGCCTACCTGAGTATTGTTGCTGAGTATTGTCGCTGACCATGTCCATCCCTTATGAATACAGCGCGCCAATATTCTGATGGCTACTTCCAGCAGTATAATGCACCATGTCACAAAGCTCAAATCATCTCAAACTGGTTTCTTGAACATGACAATGAGTTCACTGTACTCCAATGGCCTCCACAGTCACCAGATCTCAATCCAATAGAGCACCTTTGAGATGTGGAGGAACGGGAGATTCACATCATAGATGTGCAGCCGACAAATCTGCAGCAACTGCATGATGCTATCATGTCAATATAGACAAAAATCTGAGGAATGTTTCCAACACCTTGTTGAATCTATGCCCTGAAGAATTAAGGCAGTTCTGTGCGATAGGCACTCCTGACCTTTGCTCTCTGTGCTGTACGCACTCCTGTCCCATGTACTCTGTGCGATATGCACTCCTGACCTTTGCTCTCTGTGCTGTACGCACTCCTGTCCCATGTACTCTGTGTGATAGCCACTCCTGACCTTTGCACTCTGTGCTGTACTCACTCCTGTCCCATGTACTCTGTGTGATAGGCACTCCTGACCTTTGCACTCTGTGCTGTACGCACTCCTGCCCCATGTACTCTGTGTGATAGGCACTCCTGACCTTTGCACTCTGTGCTGTACGCACTCCTGCCCCGTGTACTCTGTGTGATAGGCACTCCTGACCTTTGCACTCTGTGCTGTACGCACTCCTGTCCCATGTACTCTGTGTGATAGGCACTCCTGACCTTTGCACTCTGTGCTGTACGCACTCCTGCCCCATGTACTCTGTGTGATAGGCACTCCTGACCTTTGCACTCTGTGCTGTACGCACTCCTGCCCCATGTACTCTGTGTGATGGACACTCCTGACCTTTGCACTCTATGCTGTATGCACTCCTGCCCCATGTACTCTGTGTGATATGCACTCCTGACCTTTGCACTCTGTGCTGTACGCACTCCTGCCCCATGTACTCTGTGTGATATGCACTCCTAACCTTTGCACTCTGTGCTGTACGCACTCCTGCCCCATGTACTCTGTGTGATGGACACTCCTGACCTTTGCACTCTATGCTGTATGCACTCCTGCCCCATGTACTCTGTGTGATATGCACTCCTGACCTTTGCACTCTGTGCTGTACACACTCCTGCCCTGAGCTCAGTGTCTTAAGCACTTCTGACCCCTGTGCTTGGTGCGACATGCACTGACGTTTTAAGCCCCTCTTGCTGTTTGCACAATTTTGCCACACACGCAATCCACCACTGTATGTGCTACCTAAATTCTTTCTTCTGGATCCCAAGGCTGGCTCCCTTCTACCCTCGGAAAACATTTTTGCCTAGGGTTTAGTTATGCTTTAATGGTAGAATAAACAAACATAAAATAGACATAAAACAGATGTATGTCTACCCATTCATACAATCAGAAATATAAAACAAGCATGCTTGCATAAAGGGATTTCACAAATGTGAATACAATTGCATAGGCAGTGATTTTATACACACAAAGCATACATGGGTATAACTGGGAGTATTCTCTGCTACTGTAACATGTAAGCAGGTGCTTCCAAAGGGATGTCTCTGAGAACTGTTTGCGTGTTACCTGCAACTATTCAGTAAAGTATCTCTGTTGTCCATCTAAATTGCCTGGTTTGAAGTCTATAAAGTGGTGCATGCATGGCATATCAAAGAAGAGGGCTTACATCATGGGTACTGCCTAGGTTAAAGAAGATACAGTACAGAGTCTAACGGGCAGAATATTGTCCAGAGGAAACTATAATGTTGTTTCTACTGACTACCGTATTTGTGCCACATGCTAAAGCGCCAACCAGCCAGGAGAAAGGTGACATGGCAAGGGTGAAAGTTACCCTGTTAGAGGAGGGGTGTCATGCTTAGCCTTGTCACTAGTGGTCAGCTCCCCACATACTGGGACCCAAACTGTGGCATAAAGTGCCTACAGACCTAGCCTGCGAGTAATGGAAAAGAGAGATATATAGAGGGGCCCAGGGAAAGATAATAAACTTAGAGTGGTGTCAGGGGCATATTTACCACAAGGCAAGCAAGGCATTTGCCTAGGGCAGCAATTTTCAGGGGGCAGCACCTCCCCCCAGATGAAGGGTTAGGAGAAGGGACATGCGCACGATGAGAACCAGGTGGGATCAAAGAGAGGCTGCGGGTTGCTTGATGGTGTATGTAGAGCCTGACTCTCATTCCCGGGGATGTCCGGAGCTGTGAAGGTGAGTGTCTTTCTCTATATCGCTGGGGGGGGGTTGTGGAAGGCTCTCCCAGGTGGGGTGCAAGGGTGTTGTTGGTCAATGTCAGGCTCTCTCTGCAGGAGGGGGAAGGGGGTGGTGTTGGTTCGTGTCCGTGGGGGCAGATGATCTTTGTGTTGCCTAGGGCAGCACAAAACCTAAATACACCACTGAGTGGTGTAAGAAGTGCATTTCTGTATCCAATAACAGATGGACCAGTCACTGGGAGTGAGGTGACGGAATTGCTGAGTTGGTGGAGACCTATATGTGCTCTACATTACCAGCTCAGAAGTGCTGCACAACAAGTGGTGTTCTCTAACAAGTTGTGTCCAAAGTGCTTAAAGTAGAACTATAAGCAAAACTTTTATTTATCTCATTTTGGATAAAGTAAGGAAGGGTTATAACCCCTGTTAGATTTTTTTTTCTCTATCTGTGTTCTATTGCAGAGATTTAACTTCACTTCTTGTCCCATTGCCAAGCAGAAAGTGAGAGGAAATCCCTGCAAGATAAAAGAAGTCCTTGGGGATCCCCAGGTCATCAGAACTAGTGTCCCCATTGGAAGATTTCCCCAGGATGCTGACAGCTCGAGAGGAGAGGAGAGCCGGTAATCGGCTTTCTGCGGAGGGGACATGTACACTGATCATCAGGGCAGTGATGATCAGTGTACATGTTGATCAGTGTGGCCCCAGAAGTGCCACCTGTCAGTGTTCATCAGTGCCATGTACCAGTGCCCATCAGTGCCACGTGCCAGTGCCCATCAGTGCCACATCAACACCACATATCAGTGCATACCAGTGCACATCAATGCCACATATCAGTGCCCATCTGAGCTGCCTTTCAATGTCACCCATCAGTTCCAGTCAGTGCCACCTATTAGTGCTGCCAATCAGTGCCACCTATCAGTGCCAGTCAGTGCCGCCTAACAGTGCCAGTCAGTGTCGCCTATCAGTGCCAGTCAGTGCCGCCTATCTCTGCCACCTATCAGTGCCATATATCAGTGTCATGTATCAGTGTCATGTATCAGTGCTGCCTTTCAGTGATCAGTGATGCCTGTCATTGCCCATCAGTGTAACCTACCAGTGCCTCCTCATCAGTGCCACCTATCAGTGTCCATCAGTGCAGCCTATCAGTGCCCATCACTGCAGCCTCATTAGCGCACATCAGTGAAGGAGAAAAATCACTTATTTACAAAATTGTATAACAAAAAGTAAGAAAAAACATTTTTTTCTAACTTTTCTGTGGTTTTTGGTTTGTTTGAGAAAAAATAAAAATCCCAGAGGTGATTAAATACCACCAAAAGAAAGCTCTATCTGTCTCAAAAAAATGATAAAAATTTCATATGGGTACAGTGTTGCATGACCGCGCAATTCTCATTCAAAGTGTGACAGCGCTGAAAGCTGAAAATTGGCCTGGGCAGGAAGGGGGTATAAGTGCCCGGTAGGCTAGTGGTTAAAGGTTAACAGTGTAGGGAGTATGGCCACGTCTAAGTCTGGGGAATCACCTTTATGTTTACTTTCAGGCTCTCTGCCTGGCATAGGCATTAGGCTGTCATTAAGCCCGGCCCACAACTGTGCTCAGCATCCTGTTGCAGGAGCTTTGCCAAGTTTCTTCTAATTGAAAGAATATTTATTTAGTACTGCAAACATGGAGAACTTCATAACAAAGGTTCTTCATTGCACGGTATATTATTTTAATTGTACTGTATATTATTTGTAATAAATCATATATCCAATAATAATTTTTACCATGCAGAAGTCATGTGTTTCTTTATCTTTTTTATTTTCCAAAGTTAACATCAGAACAGATTGGGAATAAAATGGAGTATCTGTGAAGTTTTAATTGTCAGTTACTGTATGCCTCCATAGTGAGGGGAAATCCCACCTCTGACAGCTGTCACCAGAACATGTGTCCCCTCACGTCCAGTCTCAACGACATCTGTCAAATGTTGGATTTCTGCTCACTTTCTCTCCGGTGACAGAGGAAAAAAACATTTTGCCTAACGTTCCACTTTAGCTTCGCCTGTGTGTGAACCACTGCCAGTATCCTTTTCTTTCATACCAAAAGAAAAGAGGCGATAAATGAAACTATCTTGAATGACTACCAACAAACATTTTCAGATTCTGAGCCAGTGCTTGAGAACATTCATGAACTGAATGGTAAAGAATGTAAGGGGTCAGACTAGGAAACTGGTGAAAAGAAAAAGAGGAATTTTCAAGCCAGGGATTACACATTCTCATAGATGGACTGAGTGACATGTTCCCTCATTCTTTTGATATTAAAGGAAACCTGTACTGAGAAAGTACTGGGCAAGTGAAGTAGGTGGATCAGCATGGCAGCCAGGCAATGAGCATTTTCTGAAGGTGGTCAGCAGTGGCCAGTATTTTTGTTTACTGTTGGTTTGTACTGATCATGTTGGCTTTAGTTTATCTATGAATATTTATAGTGTGGCTTAGAACTCACTTCAAATGTGTATCTGTGGCAGAGGCGTAGCTAGGGGGGGGGGGCAGGGAGGTACATATGTACCCGGGCACCAAGGTACAGGGGTGCCAAAATGTGGCTTACAACCAGGGGCGTATTTGCCGCAAGGCAAACAAGGCATTTGCCTACGGTGGCACTTTTAAGGGGGGCAGTGTGGTGCCACCGCCCCCCCTTTCAACGGAAGGGACACTTAGTACAGGGGTGGGCAGCGGGCTGCTGTGTCTTACCTGGCTCCATGTCCCAGTCCCACGATGATCCAGTCCAGGAGACACTGCTGGAGGAGGGGTAGAGAGGTCCGCAGGTCCGGTGTCTTCTTTTCCCTGGACACAATATGTGGGCGGGATGACATGCCGCCCCTGTCATCTGGCCACACCCTCGGGATCACTGGACAGCCTATGGCAGCTTGTACCTCCCTCTGCAAGCTCCGCCTCTTCACCGGTGATTGGGCGCCAGAAGTGTAGCTCAGGAAAGGCACACAGGCGGCCAATCACCTGCGAGCTTGGAGAGGAGGAGCTGAGCGGCAACGCGAAGATTGAGTGAGGGAGCGGCTGGAGCAAGTGAAGAAGACAGCTGACCGGTAAGTGTGCCGTGCAGATGGTGCTGCTACAACCAGGTATGCTGGCTGTGAATGGGAGAGGGAAGGAGCCTAGGCTCGAGCAGGGGTCAGCAAGGTAAGTGTCATTGGTGTCAGTGGGAGGAATAGTGCCCCATCATTGGTGTCAGTGGGAGGAATAGTGCCCCATCATTGGTGTCACTGATGTGATTAAATGGGGAGGGGGGCTGAGGCGCCAATTTTATAGTTCGTCCCCGGGTGCAAAATATCCTTGCTATGTCTCTGATCTGTGGTGCTCAACCCCTAAAGAGCAGCTGTAATTGTTAGGTTCTTCTATCCTACTCCAGTGATGGTACACTCAAACCTGACTCCAAGACTTACCAATATTCCTTGTAGCCTACAAAAGGACTTTATTATGAGTTTCAAAAGTCCTGGAGGGGAGAAAATGGTCAACGCAATCACTGAAATTCATAAAGACTGGGGCAAGCAGATTTTGCAAAAGTATTTCTCACCACAAAATCCATTATTTCTCTCTATACTCCAGGGTTGGTCTTAAAGAAGAAGTATAGCCAAAGTTTTTTTTCAGCTTTCAGTTTTCAGCTGACAGTAGGCTAAAGCCCTCTGTTGGCTGGTGTCACAGGGTCAGTCCAACTGTTATTAGCCTCCCACCATCTCCAGAGCCCATCGCTCCAGTAAACGCTAGAGGGGCAGAGCAGAGAGCTGGAGACTGACAGCCACTGGCTCTCTGCTCACTGAAGGCTAAGAACTGAGCTATCAGCAGTCTTTGATCGCTCAGTTCTCAGTCTTAGAAGCAGCGGGGGAGCGATGCTGCATCCACCTAGGTGAGGTTTTTTTTATCTAAAACCCATAATTCTCTTTTAATTAGCTCCACTTTTACATTTGACACATTCAATTTGACACAATGTAAGAGTGGCGCATTTTATAACTATCTGAATTTGGTGCACGAATAGCTGTCAGAACCAAAAGTGTCGCAAATAATTTCTGAATTTGGTGCAATGCAAAAAGAAGAGGGATAAGCGCCAGAAAGGTGGCACAGCAGCTTTATTGAATTCCCTCCAATGTATGATAATACACAATATAACATAATATTGCAGTGAAACTATATAAAGCAATCAGGGGCGTACCTACAGGATTCATAATTGCGACCAGAAACCATGCTTTAGGGGGCTTGTGTAGCCCCCTGTATGCCTTGATAGGAGGAGCGGCGGGGGCAGCTGCATATAGAGGAACTGATCTCTCCATGTTCTTCCTGCAGCCACTGAATGCCTGTGGGAGGAAGAGAAGGAGAAGCCAGAATTCAGTGGCTGCAACAGGAACATGGAGAGATCGCTTCCTATATGCAGCCCCCTGCCTATCCTCCTATCCAGATTGTCTTATGCTGCCCCCATGTACTCTGAGCTCTTTCCAGCCCCCCCCCCTTGTCCCCCATTCATCGTATTCCCTCCTCCCCTTTCCAACCAGCTGCTGTTGGGTCAGGATGAAGAGTGGGGAAGGGGCTGGTAAATGTGTCATTACCTTTCCTTTCTGAATGGAGAGTCAGTGATCCATACTGACTCTGTCTAGTCATAACTGAAGCATAGTAAACTAAGTTTACTAAAACTATGATTCAGCTTGTGAATGGAGAGGAAGCTCTATACAGAGTTATTGCTATCTATTCATTCTGTGCTGCTGAGGCTGCAGAGATGGAGATTGGGGGCTGTGTCCTCAATCTCCTTTCTCTGTCTCAAAGGTGGAATATCAGAGGTATTTAGACCCCTAAGATTTCACCAAAGCACCCCCCCCCAATGGGGGTCCTACATTTTTTTTTAAATAATAAAAAAAAAAAGTTTAAAAATAAACATATAAATAAATAAATTGTGTACTTGCAAAAAATGTGTCTAGCCTAAAAAAAAAATAAAACTATTGCATACACTACATCTAAATACCAGCATTTTTGTTGGTGTATATCATTTTGGATGTCGATGTAGATACCCTTTTAGTTGGAAAAACTAAGTTAAAAAAAGATTTTAAAAGACTGTATTTCATACATTTATGGTGGTACCCATCTCGATCCCACCTTATTTTTATTATTATACAGAATCTATATAATGCCAACAGTTTGCTCAGCGCTTCACAATATAAAGGGAGACAATACAGCAACAATACAGTTCAATACAAGAGGGTAGGAGGGCCCTGCTCCTTGGAGCTGACCACCTAAAATACTACAGCAAAAAATAATTAAAAAAAAAGCAACAATACCATGTTATGACTTCTGTATTGGTATAGCAGATATGTGAACTTGAGTTTCCAAATAGTCAGGAATTATTATTTCATCACATGGTGTTGGTTCGTCAATAAGACTGCTTGGCTTCAAAATTCTACATGGCTTTGTCCACCAGAATTCAGTGGCAGCACCATCACTGTAGACATCAGTAGCAGTGTGTCTCCCTGGAGTCTGATATGGTAGGAGAAGCATGATAGTAATCCAGTGGCTATTGTTGGGAGCAGGGGCGGACTGACCATTTGGAAACTCGGGCACTGCCCGAGGGCCTGGGGTCAGTAGGGGGCCCCATGAGATGCCCCTAGTACCTTTTTCATAGGCTTTTTTGAGTTTGAGCAAGAACACAGGGGCCCCATGATCCCCTATTGCCCAGGGGCCCCATGAGTTGTCAGTCCGCCCCTGGTTGGGAGTAGGATCCTGTAATTAAACTCCAGTTAAGGTTAAAAAAACTGTACTAATCATGCCGACTTTAGATTACAATGGCATCGCTCAGCAATGTAATGGCTTTTTTTTATCTCAGTGCTATCTGTCTGCTGAAACACTGGAAGCTGTGGTATGTGAAGCCACATACCTGCTACTGCACAATACAATTCTCTTCTGGAGGGTTAAGGCTGTAGAAACTTGTCCAAACCAATTTACAATTAGTGAACATGTGCTGTAGGTGTTTACAGAACGACATTATCTAAAAGCCAGAAGGTGAGACAGAGTACATTTGTAAGTTATGGTCTGCGTATACTATAATAAAAGGTTAGTGTTAGAGATGAACCTCTGGAATGAAAATGTTCATTTCATTGTATTCCAAAATAGCTATAAAAGAGGTTTCAAACTCAATTTCATCTTGGGCCACATCAGCATTATGGTTGCCATTGAAGGGCCGGTTGTATCTGGAAGTCTATATCAATGTATCTACACTTTATTATATTAAGTGATTGCCTTTGCATTTGATTATCACTGGTTTTAGTCATAACTCAAGACTTCAGCTGTGAAGGGCAGGTGCAGACTGGCATGGAGCCCGCTCACACCCCTGTAGCAGATGATGCGGGTCTGAAGAGGAGAGTCACACATCGCTGGTATCATCCACAAGATACATTATTAGTGAATGCTCAGACTGAACATAGTTCTGCCATGGTGTTCTATCAAAAGTCACTTTTGGATGATACTAGCGGGGTGTGACTGTTTTTCAGCTGATATAAAATTGTATTATTCTCATTATAATTACCCCCCCTACATCAGATGTCAAGAGCCCCCCACCATCCCTTACATTACGGTGCACCCCCCCCTCCCCTTAGCTTGTGCTGCTGCTGCTGCTGGGAAGAAGCAGAGCTGGGAAATAAAAAGTGCAGGGTCTGAAGGAGGACCAGAGGAGGGCTGGAGTCAGCTGCCAGAGTCTTCTGAATGCTAAGACCAGGGGAGGCAGAGATGAGGAGTGCTGCAACTGCACAGAGAGTCACAGGATCGGTAGGAGGAATTTGTTCCTTCTCTCTGCTGCCAACTGCTAAGACTTGGGCTGGGAGGTAGATGTGAACCTCTCCATGGCTGCACAGAGAAGCGCAGGATCTGTCAGAGGTGTTCTCGTGTGATATGTGGGGTGGTATAGTATGAAAAAATGCTGACATGCTATATTTTTCTGCAGTGTACTTCATGACGCCACATGTCACATACTACAGTTCAATGTGCCACTCTGCTGTGCAGAGACCTGAATGATCACTTTGTGCACTTCAAATAAAAGTAAAAGAAAAAGTTAACAATGTGATGTACTGAAACATGCACCGCACCTCCTCTCATTGCAGCTCACTGCAGCACAAAACTGATGGGGACTAAGAAAGCTGCTTTGACAAAAGCCAGACATGAGATCAGCTTCTGTTGAACAAGGACCTGCACACACGGGCTAAAAATTGGCCAGTTTCTACTGTACCAGCTAATTTCAGCCGACATTCAGTCTGTGTGTAAGGGGCTTTAGAAATTTGAATGCAGAACAGACATAAAAAATGATGCCCCCTTGTCACATTTAGCGGGCAGTACCACTGCCAAGTACAAATCATTCAAGTGAATGAGACTGCAACTGTGTGACAAATGATAGGCTCATGGGTGTGTTGTGATATTTCCATTTAAAACCACATTCAGTGGTGAATCATTAAGGGCTTGCTGCGGATAGGAGACTATCTTAATGGTGCTTGTATACATTCTCTGCAATATTTTAAAGACAAGTTACATATGCCTTCTATTGAGATCTTTAGATACAATCAGATTGTCTCATTTATCCGCTCGAAGCTCGCTTTATTGGACGAGTCACCTTTGCTCACCGCCTTTGAAATCTCCTGCAGGAACAAGGATTCCCCAAAGGGTCGGGTCTCTGCAATATATGCTCTCCTTACTGACCCGAATTGTAAACTCCCTTACATGGAACATTGGGAAAAAGATTTAGCTATCAACTATGAATTATCGGATTGGCAAGATATCGCCTAAAATTTCTGTCAATACTACCTTACTCGAAGCTAATTATAAAACTTTGTTGAGATGGTATCTGGTGCCTACCTGAATTGCGAAGATGCATCCATCTGCCTCTACCCTGTGTTTCCGGTGTTCTGGTCAGGTGGGGTCTATGATTCACATCTGGTGGCAATGCCCGCTTGTAACTAGATTTTTGATTCGAATGTTCAATTTGGTAAACTCAGTGATGGGTATAAATATTCTTAGATCCTCAGAGACGGTGCTTTTTCACAAATGTTCAGATAATGTTCCCATAAATCTCATAAATTGCTTTCCTATGTTTCTGGCAGTGAGAATTACTATGGCTAGTCACTGGAGGCAATCAGTCATTCCACTTGACTATGTTAAAAAGAAACTTAATTGGATCATGATTAATGACAAACTCACCTGTGTCCTACACAATAACTTGAAGAAATTCGATAACACATGGAACCCGTGGATCCAATAACTTTCTGTGCCTTAATGACCCTCATCTGGACTTTCCTTTGCTCTTTTTATTCTTTTTGTACTGCTCTGCATTGTATTTTCTATGTTGGTAAGGCGAGATATACTTGATCTCGAATTGGCCACGATTTATGTCTTGTCTTAACTGCCAATTGTTACGGCAGACTTTGTTGTTTTGATGTTTCTATTTGTATATATGTTGGAACGTTGTTCATTGATATTGTTTGTTTTACTCATGTATTTTTCCTTTGCTAAACTATTCAATAAAAACCATTGAAATATAAAACCCCATTTGGCTGTCATTAAAAAAACAGGCATTCAGGAGGTGATGCTGTCACTTCCTAGAGGCTTTTTTTCCTGACAGTCACTCTTGTATAGCTCTCTAAAAAGCAACCCACTGTGGAATGTTTTTCAGAGATCAATGCAAGTGTAAATGAGCCCTTTGAGAATAAAAAACAGTGCAGATCGAATTGGCTGCATGTCATCTAATCCTTGACAAATGACTTCCCTGTGTCTCTATCCCATGATTTTATTACAAGGTATCAGTGCCTGTAATGTCACTAAGGCCTAGTTCACAATGGCATTGAAAGTAGGCATTTGAGGAACATTTTTAAATGCTCCACAAATGCCTATGCAAATGATACTATGGGCAGAACACAGTCTTGTTCACATTATCAAAAAATGAAGCGTTAAGAGTCGCGTTGCTTCAAAATTGAAGCCTCATGCTGAGTCAGGAGGAGTTTGAAGCCTTTCAACACCTCCCATTCACGTCTATGGTGACGCTCCTCAAACGCACTGGCAGGCATTTGCGGTGTGGTTGTGGAGCGTTAAAACATTACAGTTTTTTTATTTTGTGGTGTGGTTTAAACACTTGTCAAATGCTTATAAAACACTTCAAAACTGCACATAGAGCATTTGGGGAGCATTTTTAATGCTTGTAAAAAGCCAGTCTAACGCTAATACTAATGCTCATTAATTCCTGTCTAACACCTACAGTTGCAAGAAAAAGTATGTGAACCCCTTGGGATTACGTGGAGTTTTGCATGAATTGGGCATAAAATGTGCTCTGAACGTCATCTAAGTCACAACAATAGAAGAACACAGTCTGCTGAACATAATACTACACAAACATTAGATGTTGCCATGGTTTAATTGCACATAACATGAAAACATTCACAGTGCAGGGAGGAAAAAGTATGTGAGGCCCTAGCTTCATGACTTCTCCCAGAGCTAATTGGAGCCAGGAGTGAGCCAACCTTGACTCCAATCAGTGTGTTGATATTGGATGTGTTGCTGACAGCTGTCCTGCCCTTAAAAACACACACCTGTTTTGGGCTTACTGGTTTCAAGAAGCACTGTCTGATGTGAACCATGCCTCGCAGAAAAGAGCTCTCAGAAGACCTACGATCGTTGACTTGCAGGAAGCTGGAAAGGGTTACAAAAGCATCTCCAAAAGCCTTGATGTTCATGTGTCCACGGTAAGACGGACTGTCTACAAATGGAGAAAGTTTAGCACTGTTGCTACTCTCCCTAGGCATGGTCGTCCTGTAAAAATGACTGCAAGAGCACAGCGCAGAATGCTGCATGAGGTAAAGAAGAATCCCAGAGTGTCAGCTAAAGACCTACAGAAATCTCTGGCACATGCTAACATTTTTGTTGACACATCTACAATAAGGAAAACATTAAACAAGAATGGAGTACATGGGAGGACACCACGGAGGAAGCCATTGCTGTCCAAAAAGAATATTGTAGCACGTTTGAAGTTTGCAAAAGAGCACCTGGATGTTCTACAGCACTACTGGCAAAATATACTGTGGACAGATGAAACCAAGATTGAGTTGTTTGGGAAGAACACACAACACTGTGTGGAGAAGAAAAGGCACAGCACACCAACATCAAAACCTCATCCCCACTGTAAAACATGGCGGAGGGAGCATCATGGTGTGGGGCTGCTTTGCTGCCTCAGGGCCTGGACGGATTGTTGTCATTGATGGGAAAATGAATTCCAGAGTTTATCAAGACACTTTGCAGGAAAATGTACGACCATCTGTCCGCCAACTGAAGCTCCACAGAGGATGGGTGATGCAACAGGACAATGACCCAAAGCATACAAGTAATTCAACAAAACAATGGCTGCAACAGCACAGAATACACCTTCTGGAGTGGCCCAGTCAGAGTCCTGACCTCAACCCGATTGAAATGCTGTGGCATGACCTTAAGAGAGCGATTCACACCAGACATCCCAAGAATATTCCTACACTGAAACAGTTTTGTGAAGAGGAGTGGTCCAAAATTACTCCAGATCGTTGTGCAGGTCTGATCTGCAACTACAGGAAACGTTTGGTTGAGGTTATTGCTGCCAAAGGAGGGTCAACCAGTTATTAAGTCCAAAGGTTCACATACTTTTTCCTCCCTGCACTGTGAATGTTTACATGTTATGTGCAATTAAACCATGACAACATCTAATGTTTGTGTAGTATTATGTTCAGCAGACTGTGTTCTTCTATTGTTGTGACTTAGATGACGTTCAGAGCACATTTTATGCCCAATTCATGCAAAACTCCACGTAATCCCAAGGGGTTCACATACTTTTTCTTGCAACTGTATACTAAGGCTGGCCATACATGGGTCGATTTCCAAATGTTTTTTAGTTTGAAAATCGGACCTAAGAATAATTGACCAATTTTCACCCTGTTAGTGGGGCAATGGTACCGGCCGATTTTCGTGGTTCCTACCCATTTCGTTTATCGAGCATGTTGTAAAATTCATGAAAAACTACAAATTTTTTAAATCATTGGTGGCAACATCGGATTACAGAACGAACGCTGTTTTCGATTTTCAATCAAAAAATTGTTCAGTATTCGAACCATGTGTGGCCTGCATAAAGCTCTAGGAGCGTTTGAAGAGTTAGAAATGAGTCAAGTGTGAACAAGCCCTATCATGACATGAGTCCAGAGACTGACAGGTGTGCAAAGCCAACTAAACAGTGAAAATACACATGCTAATTAGTGGAACATCTCTGACCACAATGGTAACCCTCAGCAACCATCTGAGAAAGGTATTTGATTTTGCTTACAGTATGCCATAAAAGTGAGTGATGTGAGAATGTTTTAAGCATTATATTTGTCATTCAGTGCTACATACAGTATATAGAGATATCCATGTACTGGGTATGTGGTCAGGTTAGTAATGATCATACGATAATTCTAAAACTCCCCTTGCCATCTGGAAAGCCTGAGACAATCCTGATTTTAATCCCTTTACCACAATGAGATAATACGGCTACATGTGCCAGAATGCTATTCATTGCTTGTAGATGTGAAGAGGGGCTTGTCTAGTGGGATATAAAGCTCCTGTACGGGGCCTGTGGTTTGATCCTATAGCAGGTGTTGTGCTCTGTGCCAGTGACCACTATGTTATCTTCTGTACATACTTTAACTGGAACTCTTATTAGAAAACTGATTTAGGATGATTTCTCATCCCTTGTCAAAGTGGGAAAGCAGAACTTTACCCAAAACAGTGAAACATTTTATGTCATTTTATAATTCTTTGCTTATCTTGGCTTTCTATGTATCTATTTTATATATATATACTGTATGTATAGTAAATATAATAGATGTCAATGGAAATCATAAATTCCATCATTTCTCCATACAGTGTAGGAGACGGATTCATGTAGGCCTCATTCACATACATGTAGTTAGGCATACACCTATATGAGATCCATGTTTTGCCTGTATGGGATGCACAGGTGTTTCATGCATCCACATGCAGGCAGTCCCATTGATGTCAGTTAGGATGTAGTGACTGTATGGACACAGCCTCTGCTCCCAATTTGACAGCTTTGTCGGTTGAGGGTCCGTGAATTCACACTGTCCGTGTTCAGGGACAGGCACCCACATCCACATACATTGCAAACTGGGAGCAGCAGCTGTGTCCCAGTTCACAGGAATGGGACTGCCTACACTTGAAGGTACAGAAAACCTGTCCATCCCATGCAGGCAAAACATGTCCTTCACACAGGTGTAAGTGGTCACATGATTGGAAAGCTCCAGATTGCTAGTATGCTTTGGGAGCTTTCCGGTCCCTGCCGGTGTCTGTCCCAGGAATGCGCAGGACACAGGCTCTCTGCACAGAGAGTTGTTCATTTTAGGCTGCATATATGTGGCCTCTTGGTGTTAAAGCCCACCCATCAAGAGGCCGTATACAGTTATTTTCAAAATAATAGCAGTCAGACATCACTAACCTGATCAATCACTGTTTTTGGTAGAAATGATATTTCTACATGGCAAATTATTTACTAGCAGGTGTAGTAGAGTAATAGAAATCCAACAGACCCAACAGTCATGACATGCATGCTGCTGATTCTGTGTAATTGAATCACTAATTGAAAGGGGCATGTTCAAAATAATAGCAGTGTGGAGTTCTATTAGTGAGGTCATTCATTCTTTGAAAAACAGGTGGCAATTATTGCCCTTATTTAAGGAAGGAAGGCAGCAAATGTTGTACATGCTGGTTACAGTGCATTTCTCTCTGAAATTCTGAGGAAAATGGGTCGTTCCAGACATTGTTCAGAAGAACAGTGTACCTTGATTAAAATGTTGATTGGAGAGGGGAAAACATATAAAGAAGTGCAGAAAATGATAGGCTGCTCAGCTAAAATGATCGCAAATGCTTTAAAATGACAACCAAAACCTGAAAGACGTGGAAGAAAGCGAAAAACTACCATTCGAATGGATAGAAGAATAGCCAAAATGGCAAGGACTCAGCCAACAATCAGCTCCAGGAAGATCAAAAAAGGTCTAAAGTTACCTGTGAGTACTGTTACAATTAGAAGACTCCTATGTGAAGCCAAGCTATCTGCAAAAAGCCCCCGCAAAGCCCCACTGTTGAAAAAAAGACATGTGCTGAAGAGGTCACAATTTGCCAAAGAGCACATTGACTGGCCTAAAGAGAAATGGCGCAACATGTTGTGGACTGATGAAAGTAAGATTGTTCTTTTTGGGTCTAGTGGCCGGAGACAGTTTGTCAGACGACCCCCAAACACTGAATTCAAGCCACAGTACACTGTGAAGACAGTGAAGCATGGTTGCGCAAGCATCATGATATGGGGATGTTTCTCATACTACGGTGTTGGGCCTATTTATCGCATACCAGGGATCATGGATCAGTTTGAATACATCAGAATACTTGAAGAGGTCATGCTGCCTTATGCTGAAGAGGAAATGCCCTTGAAATGGGTGTTCCAACAAGACAACTACCCTACACACACCAGTAAACGTGCAACATCTTGGTTCCAGACCAACAAGATTGACGTTATGGAGTGGCCAGCCCAATCCCCGGATCTTAATCCAATAGAAAACTTGTGGGGTGACATCAAAACTGTGGAATGTAGTCCAATCATCCTGGGCTGGAATACCTGTTCACAGGTGCCAGAAGTTGGTTGACTCCATGCAACACAGATGTACAGCAGTTCTCAGAAACAGTGCTTATACAACTAAATATTCATTAAGTGATTCAAAGGAAAGCAAAATCTTTAAACATTTTTCAGTTTATATGGTGAATGTTTGAGTTTGTAAAGAAGAATACAAACACTGCTATTTTTTTGAACAGTCTAATATTCACTTTTCTTCAATTTTTATAGAGGAACAACACAAATTTGATATATTTTTCTTCATGTTTTGATTTGGAATAGAATGTGTAGTGTTCCCAATGCATTTGTGTGTATGGAAATAAAAGCTATTAGAAGGATTTTGAGCTTTATTCACTTTTTTCAACACACTGCTATTATTTTGAACACAACTGTATATGAGCCACACCAACAGAAAGAGGTTAAGTACACTTGTGTGAACAAGGCTTTACCTATCAGGAACAGATCCATATTACAGACACGCCTTCCTCAGAGGATGTCCAGCCTCTTGATAACTAGGGCACTTTCAGCTCTACAGCCAACAGGGTCATAGCAACCAATGATTCATCCCTGGTCCCATTCAGCTTCTGACAGCTGATAGTAAATAAAGGAGCAGGGTGCTAGCTGACATCTTCATCCAAATTTGGTGTAATGACATTAGCCAACTTTGTTTACATTCAGCTGTCGGCAGGGAAATCTCCCGGGCCAGCAGCTGAATGAGCCTGGGGATGAATCATTGGTTGCTATGATGCTGGTGGCACCAGTTTCATAGCAACCAAGAAGCCCTGAGCAAGAAGCTGTCATATTCATGACAACTTCCCAGCACAAAATACCCAACTCTGAGCACTGGGGATTCTCTGTACATCAACTCTGTAGTGTAGCATCTATAGCAACCAAAAAGGTGGTAATAAGAAGTATGGGAATGGCATTCGTAACAGTCTTTCCTGAACTAGGGGCAGGTCTTTATAAGGGATCTTATAATGGGGACATCAGTTCTGGTGACCCCGGTAACAATATGGGATTCCCTCTGTTTGAAGGGGTTTCTTCTCACTTCCTGTTTTGGCTATTGGACAGGAAGTGAAGGGAAATCTCCCCAATGGGACCCAGATGGGAAAAAACTCAAAGAGGTTATAACCCTCCATTACTTTATCCAAAATGGAAAAAACGAATTGCCTTCAGTTCTACTTTAATATTGCCGGCTGACTTGTTGTACACATTGGTGCGGTCGCAAGACATTTTATGCAGCATGTGGCTTTTGCCAGGTGGTACTGCCACCAAGTACATTCCATTCAAGTTAAAGGGACTGCGTCCCAGGATGTTGGAGAGTTTGCTGGAGATGTCTGGGATTCTGCCCTGGAATCTGTTCCGGTGATTTCTCTTTCTCCCTCTCATAAATTGTCTCAATTGTTTATTCTCCATCGAGCGTATAGGACCCCTGTGCAACTGTACCAGTGGGGCAGGCGTGATTCACCTGATTGTCCGAGGTGTAGGGTCCAACAGGGCCATTTCATTCATATGCTTTGGCGCTGTCCCAAGTTACCTAGATATTGGAGTGAGGTTCCCCAGTTTATTTCTCTAGTATCGCAATATACTGTTCCCCAGGATCCCATGCAATGTTTGTTGGGGGCACTGGACCAAGAACTGCTCCAACCAGGAGGGTATATTATGGTATCTTGACTTTTATATCTGGCTAGGAAGTTGATAGCAAGGTACTGATTACCATCGGCTGCTCCGACTAGTAAGCAATGGATAGATTATGTTAATTTGTTACTCCCGCTGGAAAAACTCACGTACCAACATTGCAATGCTTATCGTAAGTTCCAGCGGGTAAGGCAGGGTTGGCTAAATATACCTGGGCTTGCCCCTCCTCAATTGATAGTGGACCAACGTTTGCAGGTGTGACGGTTTCTCTCAGGTGTGTGCCTCCACTCCTCCCCTTAGGGGAGATCATGTGCATCCCCCATTTTTTGCTGATGAGAGGTCTCAGGTGAACCAGATCTTGTTGTTGATGTAGTTATTTTATTGTTTGATGGCATGTTTTGGACTTTGTTCCTTTCCCCTATTTATGTTTACATTTGGACTGGAAGGAATAAAAGGTAAAAAGGAAAAAGTAGGATATTGTCAGGAAGGCTTTGGATCCTTGTGGCCTCTGTTTTATGTGATTACTATCCCTGTATTCTGTCCATTATGGGATCTGCATATCCACATTGCTCTATTTATGTGTAGTCCTGTTGATGCAGTAATGTCATTGTGGATTCTAGAAGTACTGTTCCATTTTCTTTATTATCTTGACAATAAAAGTTGTTTGGATTTTTAAAAAAAGTTAATGGGACTGCAGTACAACCACATTTAATGCATGCAGTTGCTGTGTGGTGGGATTTCAAAAATCAGGAGTCCAGTAAGAGGCATATCACTTCCCAGCCACCAGTCGGCTCTGAAAAGTGATCTGTGGTGGAGCTGTCAAAGAAACAGCCATTCTTGTGAATGAGGCCTAAGGGCCCATCCACACTGCGATGTGTTAAAGCAGTGACTAGCAGTTTTCTGCAATGAATCACCCCAGTCACCGCAAAGGGAATAGAAAGTGTTTGCCTCACCCTATCAGATTGAAAGCTGTTATGAGCAGGGCCCTTTAACCCTCTTGTATTTTATTGTATTGTAACTGTACTCTCTCCCTTTACATTGTAAAGTGCTGTGCAAACTGTTGGCATGATATAAATACTGTATAATAATAATAATAATAATTGTTTTCTATGTGCCCCATCCACACCACAATGCTGCTGTATTTGTAATGTGCAGGATGGAAAATTGTACATTAATATGTTAATAAATAATATAAAATACATTTTCAAGGGATGTGGTGTGGTTATATTCTTTTCTTCTCTTCTGCATAGATATTTTGAATAGTATTAATAAATAATGTCACCCTACTCTGCACTAATGGGTATTTCCAATAAAAATATCAATATAACCACCTCAAATGTGCAACTGCTGTCCAGGTTTAAAAATCACACATTGAATGTATCATTTGCAAATTATGATTTTGCTACATGTATCAGGTGCACTGTTATTTTTGTTACATATGTTACAATTTATACATTTGTACTTTGCAATTGGGATGTTTTAACAACAGTGCTGTATTTGAGGAGGGTACACTCCTGTAAAATTATTATATTATTTTTATTAGACAGAATTTATATAGTGCCAACACTTTGCACAGCACTGAACATTATAAAGACAGACAATACAGTTACAGTATATTACAATTAAATACAAGAGTATTAGGAGGGGCCTGTTCCAGAGAGCTTACAATCTAATAGGAAGGGGCAAGTGGAACAAAAGGTAATAACTGAGGGATGCGGTGACAGAGAAAATAAAAGATTCAGTTGCTAGCTGAATGTAGGACCTGCCTCCCTAAAGAGATGAGTTTTCAGGGATTACCTAAAAGTGGACAAAGTAGGAGATAGCCGGACAGATTGGGGTAGAGAGTTCCAGAGGATGAGAGAGGCTCTGGAGAAGTCCTGGATATGAGCATGAGAGGAAGAGACAAGGGAGCTAGAGAGCAGGAGGTTGGGAGGAGTGGAGAGGATGGCTTGAGTGTCATATTGAGACAAGATTGATGATGTACCATGGGGCAGAGCTGAAAATGGCTTTGTATGTTATTAGTGTTTTACATTTTATTCGCTGGGCTTTGGCAGAGAGGGGTGAAGGACACTGAGCAGTTAGAAAAATTAATGAGTCTAGCAACAGCTTTCATGATAGACTGAAGAGGGGATAGCCTACGTAGAAATAGGCCAATGAGGACGGAGTTGCAATAGTCAAGGCAAGAGACAAGGGAGGGAGTTGCTTGTAGGTTTAATTGGTAAAAAGGGGCATTTTTTAGAGAAAATATAACAAATAGTGCAGCGCTAAAAAGTGATATAAACGTATGGTTGCACCAGTATGTATGGTGCAAAGTCCTTTAGATCTTAGCAAGCGGTATAGGCCACATATGATGTGTATGACCTTCCCAATAAAAATGCAGTGTAGGCGCGTACCACACACGCCTCCACTACTCTATATAAACGCACAATAAAATTGCAAATAAACAATACAATAATGGTCCGATAAAAATTCAGTGATCAAAAAAAGCCACAAATGAATAAAAAAAGGCTTGATAAGATCCCCGTAGTATATATAGTCCGGCGTTATGCAGAACCCCAGGTAAATTGCGCACTCACCGGAAGCACAATTTAATTGCGCATTTGTGTCATATACACCAAACGTCACTCCAGTTGTAGATGGAAAGAAGCTCAGATCGGATGGCTCCGTGAAGAGGGGTGTCACATCTGGGGATCCCTTGTGATAAACCTGGCTCCAAACAGGATCAGCTGAAAATTATTCAGGGCCCTGGAACAATCGCCTTGCGATCCCGAGGAGTTAAATGCTCGATGTGGAGCAAAAAGGAGTACCCATAGTGTAGTATTTAGGTCAAATGTTAAACGAATTTATTGTAAGTTAAAAACAAGAAACACTTAACATGGATATCGTTGTGAAATCAATCCTTGTGCACAAAGGATATGATAAATATACACTGACCAGCTGGTATAGATGAGTGGCCGCCGGACCTCCTTGATCCGGCGGCTTGACGTCACGGCTAGCAGGGGCTCCTCCTTGACGCGCGTTTCGTATCACACGTACATCATCAGAAGGAATAAGAGCCATCGGAATTGGCTATTTTTATTGGGAAGGTCATACACATCATATGTGGCCTATACCGCTTGCTAAGATCTAAAGGACTTTGCACCATACATACTGGTGTAACCATACGTTTATATCACTTTTTAGCGCTGCACTATTTGTTATGTTTTGTCAGTTTTAAGGTTTTAAGGTCTTCCTTTTTAGTGTATCAGCTGCTGTATCTGTTAGCGCTCACTGAACTTCTCCATCATTTTTTAGAGATGTTATGGAGGTGAAGTTTACAAGATTCGGGCAGTGATTTGGTTGTGGGGCTTAAAGAACAGTTCAGAGTCCAGGATTACACCTAGCATCCTGGGGGAAGGAGAGTAGAGAGATAAATCTGGGTGTCATCAGCATTGAGATGGTATTGGGAGCTACTGGAGTTTATGAAGTGGCCCAGAGAGAAGGCGTAGATAGAGCGAGAAGGGGTCCAGTAACAGAGCCTTGGGGGACCCCTAAAGAAAGAGGGAGGGGAGAGGAGGAGGGCTTTTTAAGTATGGGGATGATCAGTTCATGCTGTATTATTCCACAGACCACTGGATGGCACTGCACTGTTCAACTATGCCAAGATATGATCGCTTTGTGCACTTCAATAAAAGTTACAAAAAGGGGGGACCCTGATTTGGACCCTGATGTAAAGGAGGGACTCTAAAGAGGACTCTGATGTAAGGGTGGACCCTGATGTAAAGGGGGACTCTAATGAGGACTCTTACGTAAGGGGGACTCTGATGGGGATCCTGATGTAAAGGGGGGGCTCTGATGGGGACACTGAGGTAAGGGGGGACTCTGATGTAAAGGGGGACTCTGATGGGGACCCTGATAAACGGGGGAACTTTGATCTGGACTCTGATAGGAAATTGTTTGACCTGCAGACATTTATAAAGCACACAATAAACATGTGCATGCTAGAAATTTTGAATCTCATTTCAGGAGCATTCGTTCATTGCAGAATTTTATTTAATCATATTCGTTATGTTGACCAAATTCGTTTTCGGGATTCCTTTTGTAATTGTTGGTCCAGAGGGATTTGATATTTTTGGACGCTAGTCCAACGGACCAAGAGAAATGGTATTATTATTATTATACAGGATTTATATAGCGCCAACAGTTTGCTCAGCGCTTTACAATATAACGGGAGACAATACAGCAACAATACAATTCAATACAAGAGGGATAGGAGGGCCCTGCTCCTTGGAGCTTACAATCTAAAGGAAGGGGGAGGTGATACAAAAGGTGATAGCTGTGGGGGGTGATCTGGCGGAGGTGATTCAAGTACAGTTCTTAGGTGGAGGTGGGGTAGGCTTCCCTGAATAAGTGAGTTTTCAAAGATCGCCTAAAGGCAGACAGGGTGGGGGCTGACCAGACATTCTGTGGTAAGGAGTTCCAGAGGATGTTAGAGGCTCTGGAGAAGTCCTGGAGGCGAGCGTGGGAGGAGGTGATGAGGGAGCTAGAGAGGAGGATATCAGGGGAGGAGCGGAGTGGGTGATTTGGGCGGTATCTGTGGATGAGGTTGGTGATGTAGCTAGGGGCAGTGTTGTGGATGGCTTTGTAAGCTGTGGTTAGTATTTTGAATTTTATACATTGGGTTAGTGGAAGCCAGTGAAGGGATTGGCAGAGAGGGGCAGCAGTCGCTGATCGGTTGGTAAGGTGTATGAGTCTAGCAGCATTCATAATAGACTGAAGGGGGGATAGCCTGTGTAACGGTAGACCAGTGAGGAGGAAGTTGCAGTAATCAAGGGGGGATATAACCAAGGCGTGGATAATTTGTTTTGTGGTGTCATTAGTCAGGAAGGGGTGGATTATGGAAATGTTCCGGAGGTTGACGTGGCAGGATTTAGCCAGTGAGTGGATGTGGGGCCCAAAGGAGAGGTCAGAGTCTAGGATTACACCTAGTACCCAGACATGAGGGGAAGAACCAATGGTTGTGCTGTTGATCTTAATGGTATAGTCGTGAGTGGGGGATCGGGGAGGAGGAAATATTACAAGCTCAGTTTTTGAAAGATTGACTTTAAGGTAGGGATGTGACACCCATGCTAATATGTCACTTAGTAGATTTGTGATACGTGAGGAGATTGAGGGGGTGAGCTGGGGAGTAGAGAGATAGATCTGGGTGTCATCAGCATAGAGATGGTATTGGAAGCCATGGGAGGCTATCAGTTGGCCCAGGGAGGAGGTGTAGAGAGAGAAAAGGAGAGGCCCAAGGACAGAACCTTGGGGTACCCCAACAGAAAGAGGGAGAGGAGTGGAGGAAGAGGAGTTGTATGTCACACTGAAAGTGCGCTGAGAAAGGTAAGAGGAGAATCAGGAGAGAGCGGAGTCACAGAGGCCGATGGAGTGGAATTTACTGAGGAGGAGCAGGTGGTCATCTGTGTCAAAGGCAGCGGAAAGGTCAAGGAGTATGAGTATGGAATAATGGCCATTGGTTTTAGCAGTCAGTAGGTCGTTAGTGAGTTTTAGTAGGATAGTTTCTGTGGAGTGTTGTGGACGGAAGCCAGACTGTCGGGAATCAAGAAGGTTGTTGTTGGTGAGGTAGCAGTTCATACAGTTGTGAACAAGACGCTCGAGAAGCTTGGGGGCAAACAGGAGCAGGGAGATGGGTCTTAAATTTTTAAAACAGGTGTGGTCCAGTGAGGGTTTTTGGGTATGGGGGTAACCAGTGCATGTTTGAGCAGGGAAGGAAAGGTGCCCATGGAAGTGAGAGGTTGAAGATGTGGGTTAGAGAGTTTAGGATAGAGCAGGAAGGTGGCTGCAACAGTCGTGAGAGGACAGGGTCTAGGGGACAGGTGGTGAAGTGGGCCTTGGAAAGGAGTTTGGTAACTTCATCGGTGGTAACAGGGTCAAAGGAGGAGAGTGTAGAGTTTGGTGTTAGGCCTGGTATGTTGGTTGGAGGAGAAAGCTTGACAATGGAGATCTCATCACGAATTGTGTTGATCTTGTTCTTGAAATGACTGGCAATCTCCTGTGCAGTAAATAAGTTGGTAGGTGGAGGCAGTGGGGGGTGGAGTAAGGAATTAAGGGTAGAAAAGAGTTGACGAGGATTGGATGAGAGAGTCAGCATGAGCTGATTGGACAATATCGACTTGCATCATGTGTATCTGAATTAACAAATGGAACAAAATTCGTATCTATTCATTACCTGAATCTGAATTATCAAGTAAATTCAAAAATTTTATTCATTTTCCCCATGGGCCCAAACTACTATTACATCATGTGACCTCACTTGAATGAAAGAATGCATACGTTTATTGTGTTAAAACTTTTTTTTGATTCGGCAACATTCGTTAATATGTCCATTCAGAAATTTTTGTCCAAAAAACAAATTGAAAGGAAAGGAAATGCACACGTCTAACATACAATATGTCCCTAATACTGAAACGTATGGAGACCTCAAATGTAGTAGTTTTGGCACCCATGTACAAGAGTCTTTAACATGCATTATGGTGTTGATGGGGGACTGAAAGAAGTGACCCCAATGGGAGTTTTCCCCCATCTCCTGGTTCAGAACAGAGGTTACATTTTGGATTACAATGACAATGTCACAGAGAATGAGTCCTCCCATCATATACAGGACTAGGTGGAGAAGGCCCTAGTGTGAGGTCCATGTACTGGGAGAAGGTCCCCGTATCAGGATAAGGTCCCCGTATCAGGAGAAGGTCCCCGTATCAGCAGAAGGTCCCCGTATCAGCAGAAGGTCCCTGTATCAGCAGAAGGTTCATGTATCAGGAGAAGGTTCATGTATCAGGAGAAGGTTCATGTATCAGGAGAAGGTTCAGGTATCAGGAGAAGGTCCAGGTATTAGGAAAAGGTTCATGTGTTAGGAAAAGGCCCATGTGTTAGGCGAAGGTTCCTGTATCAGGAGAAGGTCCCTGTATTAGGAGAAGGTTCATGTATCAGGAGAAGGTCCCTGTGTTAGGAGAAGGTTCATGTATTAGAAGGTCCCTGTATCAGGAGAAGGTTCTTGTATTAGGAGAAGGTCCCTGTATTAGGAGAAGGTTCATGTATTAGGAGAAGGTCCCTGTGTTAGAAGAAGGTCTATGTATTATGAGAAGGTCCCTGCATTAAGATGAGGTCCCTGTAGTAGGAGAAGGTTGGTGTATTAGGAGAAGTTCCTGTATTAGGAGAAGGTTCATGTATGAGGAGGAGGTCCATCTATTAGGAGAAGGTCCATGTATTAGGAGAAGGTCCATGCGTTAGGAGAAGGTTCCTGTGCTAGGGGAAGGTCCCTGTAGCAGGAGAAGGTTGGTGTATTAAGAGAAGGTTCATGTATGAGGAGAAGGTTCATGTGTTAGGAGATTGTCCCTGTGTTAGGAGAAGGTCCCTGTTTTAGGTGAAGGTCCCTGTAGTAGGAGAAGGTCCATGTATTGGGAGAAGGTCCCTGTAGTAAGAGAAGGTTGGTGTGTTAGGAGAAGTTCCTGTATTAGGAGAAGGTTCATGTATGAGGAGGAGGTCCATCTATTAGGAGAAGGTCCATGTATAGGAGAAGGTCCATGTATTAGGAGAAGGTCCATGTGTTAGGAGAAAGTCCCTGTGTTAGGGGAAGGTCCCTGTGCTAGGGGAAGGTCCCTGTAGTAGGAGAAGGTTGGTGTATTAAGAGAAGGTTCATGTATGAGGAGGAGGTTCATCTATTAGGAGAAGGTCCCTGTGTTAGGAGAAGGTCCCTGTGTTAGGGGAAGGTCCCTGTGCTAGGGGAAGGTCCCTGTAGTAGGAGGTTGGTGTATTAAGAGAAGGTTGATGTATGAGGAGGAGGTTCATCTATTAGGAGAAGGTTCATGTTTAAGGAGAAGGTCCCTGTGTTAGGAGAAGGTCCCTGTGTTAGGGGAAGGTCCCTGTGCTAGGGGAAGGTCCCTGTAGTAGGAGGTTGGTGTATTAAGAGAAGGTTCATGTATGAGGAGGAGGTCCATCTATTAGGAGAAGGTCCATGTATAGGAGAAGGTCCATGTATTAGGAGAAGGTCCATGTGTTAGGAGAAAGTCCCTGTGTTAGGGGAAGGTCCCTGTGCTAGGGGAAGGTCCCTGTAGTAGGAGAAGGTTGGTGTATTAAGAGAAGGTTGATGTATGAGGAGGAGGTTCATCTATTAGGAGAAGGTTCTTGTTTAAAAGAAGGTCCATGTGTTAGGAGAAGGTCCACAGATGGAGGGTCGCCAGTTTGACACCTGTGTTAGGAGAAGGTCCCTGTATTAGGAGTAGGTCCCTGGACTGTCCCGGGCACTACACCTGTCCGCAGGCGCCGTACACAGAGAGAGGCTGTGCCGGGCTCCCTCCTCCTCCTCCCCGGGCTCCTCCCCGCTCCCTTATCCCGGCTCTGGGGGAAGTTTGTAAGCAGTCCGGAGCTCCTTTCCCCTGGCTCTCCTCTCTTCTAAGGCTCCAATGGCAGAGAACGAGTTAGCAAAGAAGCTCCAGCGGCGTCTAGTGCTGGAAGACGCAGAGCCCCGGGAGGAGCCCGGAGAAGTCCCGGAAACTGGGGAGGACAAGCCGGCCACCGCCAGTGCCGACTCCGAGCTGAGTGCCAAGCTGAACCGGAGGAATGACATCAATGCTGGCAACCCGGTGCCAGCTAACCGGACCCACATCTTCAGCCCGTACACCGAGTTCCAGGAGTTCTCCCGAAAGCAGATCAAGGACATGGAGGTCATGTTCAAACAGTGAGTGCCAGCCGGGGGCAGGACGGGTTGCATGGGGTACCCGGGCTACTGGGGAGACTTATTATATACATGGAGCACCGGGGGGTTCTTATCAAATACATAGGGCACCGAGCTACTGGGAAGGGGGGCCTTATATGCATGGGACACCTGGGCTACTTGGGGAGGGGGGTCATATCATATACATGGGGCACCTGGGCTACCTGGGGAGGGGGGGTCATATATACATGGGGCACCTGGGCTACCTGGGGAGGGGGGGTCATATATACATGGGGCACCTTGGCTACCTGGGGAGGGGGGGGTCATATATACATGGGGCACCTGGGCTACTTGGGGAGGGGGGGTCATATATACATGGGGCACCTGGGCTACTTGGGGAGGGGGGGTCATATCATACGCATGGGGCACCTGGGCTACTTGGGGAGGGGGGTTCATATCATACGCATGGGGCACCTGGGCTACTTGGGGAGGGGGGGTCATATATACATGGGGCACTCGGGGGAGGGGGGGGTCTTACCATACGCATGGGGCGCCTGGGCTACTCGGGGGAGGGGGGGGGTCTTACCATACGCATGGGGCGCCTGGGCTACTCGGGGGAGGGGGGGGTCTTACCATACGCATGGGGCGCCTGGGCTACTCGGGGGAGGGGGGGGTCTTACCATACGCATGGGGCGCCTGGGCTACTCGGGGGAGGGGGGGGTCTTACCATACGCATGGGGCGCCTGGGCTACTCGGGGGAGGGGGGGGTCTTACCATACGCATGGGGCGCCTGGGCTACTCAGGGGAGGGGGGGTCTTACCATACGCATGGGGCGCCTGGGCTACTCGGGGAGGGGGGGGGGGTCTTACCATACGCATGGGGCGCCTGGGCTACTCGGGGAGGGGGGGGGGGGTCTTACCATACGCATGGGGCGCCTGGGCTACTCGGGGAGGGGGGGGGGGTCTTACCATACGCATGGGGCGCCTGGGCTACTCGGGGAGGGGGGGGGGGGTCTTACCATACGCATGGGGTGCCTGGGCTACTCGGGGAAGGGGGGGTCTTGCCATACGCATGGGGCACCTGGGCTACTGGGGGGAGGGGGGGTCTTACCATACGCATGGGGCGCCTGGGCTACTCGGGGGGGCTTATCATACGCATGGGGCACTCAAACTGCCTGGGGGGATAGGGCACCTTCCTGATCACTACACCCAGCATATACAGAAATGATGGGGCACCCAGACTGGGGGAACAGGGCAAAGAAGTGAATATGCCTGTGTTTTTTTTTTAAATGAAGCACACCAACACATGGGAAAAGGTCATTAGGTGTAATATGCACCCATGCTGGAGTGCCATTTAGAATGGCTGCACAGCTACAGGAAATAATGCACATTTTTATGCTCAGCGGGAACACAAATGACATTGTGGACATTCTCACAGCGCACAGATATGAACAGAGCCTTCGCACTTACGTGGGGCACAGATGGTAGCTGGCTCTAAAACTGAGTGAACCCGAGAAGCAGGGCATGGCATACATGGGGCGCCTAGACTACTTGGGAGTACAGGGCACATGTCATGTCAGTGGGCTTGTCCTATATACACGGGGCATACATAATAGCTGAAATGTATGGGAAACCTATCAGAGGGGCATGGCATACTGCATGGGGCAAGTAGGATGTACAGTGCACTTGTCTGGTCATTGGTATTATCACATACATGGGGCACAGATGGTAGCCGGCTCTGACATGAGCGGGACCTGAGAAGTAAGGCATGACATACATGGGGCACCTAGACTGCCTGGGTCTACAGCATTTAAGGCACAGATGGCAACTCAAATGCTTGGGGACCCTGGTAGAGGGGTATGACATACATGGGGCACCAAGACTGCTTGGATCTACAGCATTTAGGGCACAGATGGCAACTTAAATTCTTGGGGACCCTGGTAGAGGGGTATGACATACATGGGGCACCTAGACTAGGGTGTACAGGTTGCCCACACTGCTGCTGGGACTGCCATCAAAGTGAACCTGTTGCTTTGGCCCTCATGATTAAAGCACAGGTTCTCTTTAAAGTAAATATGTACTTTTAATTTAATGTTGTATTGAAATAAAACTTCAAAGACAAAACACCTTTTCACTTTAATAAACATGAGTCAATATTGTGTGACCTATAAATCCTGTATATAACGGAAGAAGTGATCACGGGTATTTCTTCCTCAAATCTGCAACCTTTTCTGTATACAAACTCTGCAGATGTGTTGAGCTTGCAGGTCAGCACTTGTCTGCATATCTCAGACAGAAATGTGATGTATGTGATCCATTATTGGTAGCCAGGGGGGTCTTCAGGATCCATCGGTAGACTATCTGGAGGTCAGTCCTGTGCTGCAAGATCTCCTAAAAATGGGTTCAGTTCTCCCCCCTTCAGAATGTGTTATTCTCTGACTACTGTACCAATGGATCTGTCAGATCTGCACTTTCATTCCTTATCCGGGGTGAGCGTGGATTTCATCACTGTCCCCGCTGGCTGATTCAGTTCCTCTCTCCACCCCTCCTAACTTATGATTCACTCTGTGCTGTTTCCTGTAACTCACCTTCTGTACTGCCATCCCCATTGCACCACTTACATACTAGACAGAGCAATCACATTCCTTTACTACAAATGGATGTAATATGGGTGATGGCAGACTTTATCTGTGAGATAAGTAGAAGAAATGTGCAAAGCTTTTTTTTTTTCCCTTTAGTAAAGGTAAATTGGCCTGTTTTAGCCCACTGAACGTTTATAAAACATCACCACATGTTATGAAGCAGATGTCAAGGTGGCATGGATTTTTGGTAACTTGGCTGTTTACAAGTGTGGACAAAGGGGTAGGCAGAAGAGGCAAATGCTTTGGCCCTTTCAGCAGGAGTGGGGTGAAATGGGCAGGAACTGCAACTCATACTGCAGAAGTAATTCACATTTCTTGTAGTGGGGGGTGCATGTTGGCCTTTTTACCTTGGGTGCCATAGGACCTTTGTCCCTACATTGCCTGCATGTGACATCTGATAAACTTTTTGGTTTAGTATGAGCTATTTTGCCAAGTCACCTCCTTGTTACATTTGTAGTTCACACTTTCTCAACCAGGGTTTCCCCAGGGGTTTCTAAGGGTTCCCTGAGAAGAGAGCCCTGGTAGATTGATTTCCTGCCTACACTGACCGTCAGTGTAAGGTTGATCTCCTTCCTGCAATTGCCACCAACGTAAGGGGTCGCTTCTGCACCGTCCACCGCCGTAAGGGGTCGCTTCTGCACCGTCCACCGCCGTAAGGGGTCGCTTCTGCACCGTCCACCGCCGTAAGGGGTCGCTTCTGCACCGTCCACCGCCGTAAGGGGTCGCTTCTGCACCGTCCACCGCCGTAAGGGGTCGCTTCTGCACCGTCCACCGCCGTAAGGGGTCGCTTCTGCACCGACCACCGCCGTAAGGGGTCGCTTCTGCACCGACCACCGCCGTAAGGGGTCGCTTCTGCACCGACCACCACCGTAAGGGGTCGCTTCTGCACCGACCACCACCGTAAGGGGTCGCTTCTGCACCGACCACCACCGTAAGGGGTCGCTTCTGCACCGACCACCACCGTAAGGGGTCGCTTCTGCACCGACCACCACCGTAAGGGGTCGCTTCTGCACCGACCACCACCGTACAGTAACAGATTTCATCTACACTGGCCACCAATGTACGGGGCTGGCCTCTACCCTGGCCACCAATGTACGGGGGTCGCTACAAGTTTCACTGTCTGTAATTCTTTTCTGGCCATTATTTTTTTTAATTTCATGATTGTTAGGTAAATTCCATGTACCATCAACTGTAGGCCTAATAATTTTAAAGAAGTTTTCAGAGACCTGAAAACTATGTGAAGGGTTCCTCCATGGTAGAAAGGTGGAGAAAGGCTGGTCTTGTCTGTGTGCAGAGTACTTTGTGTTGGGACATATAGTGGATGTGTAGTGTGTGTGTGTGATGAGGCAGCGCTCTGTCTGCCTGTGTATTGGGCTGGGTGTGTGTGTGTTAAAGCTGCCAAGGCTTGTCTCTAGAGTAGTTTTGTAATGACCATTCATCAGTGTGCTTGGCACTGCTGTAGCTTTATTTTTCTGCATGTGACCTCCGCCCTGAAATGCTGGCGAGCCTAGTTCGGGGACTGCTTGCCATACTTCCGAGGCTTGACATGCAGCTGTGCAAGTGTCACTGACAATCGTAGCACTGTGTGGCTGAAGTGCTGCCGCTGGGGTCCTGAGCAGCTGCTTTCACTGTCTGCTTCTCAGATTCCCTCCCTGGTCGCATGTATTCACAGTGAACTTCTCATTCCTGTCTCCAGTTTTCTATTTTTTCTAAGTTATCCTGTGAGATGTTTGCCTTTTTTTTTTTTCTTCTTAGAGCCCATTCACACCAGTAGGCGATGTTGCAAGATGCATGCCAACTGGCATGTGTTGTGTAGGGTGGTGTAATGCATCACATTGTTTTGTTTTCTTTTTTAATCCACTTTATTGAAATGTCATTTAACGCTGTGCACCATAACATGTCATCGCAACTAGCTGCCTACAAATATAACCTTAAACTCAGGCAAGCAGCTAACTATTGAAAGCTTAAAGAACATAATCATTTTATTTTGTTCACTCTGCAGAATACATAGTACTGTGTACACAAGTATCTGCTCCAGCAGGAGCTTACAGTCCAAATGTACCCACAAACAAGTGATGATGGTGACCTGATCCTTTTTTATGATTGCTGTGGTTAAACAGGTTAGAACACCTTGTCTGATTACCAGGGGCGGACTGACCATTTGGAAACTCGGGCACTGCCCAAGGGCCCGGGGTCAGTAGGGGGCCCCCTGAGATGCCCCTGGTACCTTTTTTCATAGGCTTTTTTGAGTTTGGGCAAAGGCACAGGGGCCCCATGATCCCCTATTGCCCGGAGGCCCCATGAGTTGTCAGTCCGCCCCTGCTGATTACTATTGTCTTTCTTGATGAACCATGGCTTGTGATGCCTATAAATCAGAGATAATTGCTCATATTTAGAACTCCTCTAACCTATTAAATAACAGATAAGAACCGCACCTCTGGAACTCGAAAAAATATAAATAATGAATATGTTTAAGGAGAGCCACTATCACCCCAAACAGGGAAACCAACCAAAACAATAAATATCAAGACAGCACCCCCCCCCCCCCCCCCAAAAGAAAAAAAAATCTCTTGCAATACAAAAGTGCTGAAAAAAACAAGTTGAAATAAATAAGTGTGGGAAAGTGTCCAAAACTACAATGTGTGGAAAACTATTAAAAAACATGGCATATTAATAATCAATATATCTTAAAGTGATTTAACAACATCAAAAATATAAAAATGAAAATTAATTACATAGGTGTAGGAAAGTGTTTAAAAGAAAAAAGTAAAAAAGCAATAAATTTATGAAACAATACATGAACCTATGGAGAGAAATGTATTAAACCCAACCAGGGCAAACAACCAAGGAAATTTTTAGCACTCTACCCAAAAAAATCTCTAATAATGCAAAAGTGCTAAAAAAAATGTAAAAAAGTGTTCAAAACTGAAATGTGTGGAAAACTGTTCAAAAACATAACAAACTAATATCTTAAAATAATTAACATCAAACCATAAACAAAAGTGGCAAAAAATATATGTGAGAAAGTGTACAAAAGAAAAAAAGTCAATAAATTGGTGAGACAATAGGTGAAACAATGGTGAGGTGCTCCAGTCTTCAAAATTCTTTATCTTGTATGATGGTAACCAAAGTGAAAATCCAACACCAAATAGATTGAATCCACTCACTACACCAGCTATAATGGCTTGTTCCCTGGGAGCAATACTCTGTGGCAACGGACTTCAGATGATGGAAAACCTCTCAATGACAATTAATTCATCATATATTCAGAGTAGGACATGGAGGAGAAAGAAGAAGGAATCCACAGTCGACACTAGCATTTCACACGTCAAACATTAATGGAAAATGAAACAAACAGGTCTATGTATACTCAGACCTCTCCCTCGTGTGTGGTGACGTCACTACCAAGGCCCCGCCCTACGCGTCTCGTCATACGACATCCTAAGGAGCGGAAGGACGTTCGACACCACTGACTAGCTTTTTATACCCTGCATGATTTCTCATGAGAAATCATGCAGGGTATAAAAAGCTAGTAACATTTTAGATTTCCCATCACTTTTTGTCTTGGTGACTTTGGTCAACATCAGGGGCTAACTCTTTCCCCTTTCTAATAATAAAGCCAACTCCAGCCAAAACTGTTTCAAATTTTTTGCATAGTTTCTAGTGTGTGAAGAAGGTTTAAAGCCCTACTCAAGATTTTAAGACGTCTTAATGGGGACAGCATGTTTCTTCTTTCTATCCAAAATTAAAAAAGTTTTGGCAAGAGCTGGGCCTTGTTTGCCCTGGCACTCCTCTGTTTAGCCTTTCAAAACACAGGGAAAGAATAAACAACTTTTATGCCTCCCAGATGACTTTTTTCTGCGTTCAGATGTTCCTGCTTTGGACCCCTTTCAGACGGGGCGGACTCCGTCAAGCGGATCCGCCTGCTCAACTGGGGATCTCTCTGCGGATCCTCGCTGAGCATGCGGATGACAGGTCTGTGTCTGCTCTGCTATGCAGAACAGACACGGCCCGCTATTCTCTATGGGGCAGTCAGATGGAAACGAACTGTCTATCTGGTTTCCATCTGACTGTCATCTGATTTTCCGTCTGTTTTTAGCGTACAGGATCAGATTGGATGCCAGTGGGTGTCAGTGGACACATGTCTGCGGACACCCGCTGCTCCATAGAGAGCTATGGATGGTCTGATCAGGTCCGCCTGAAAAACTGACAGGCGAACCTGATTGGACCATCAGTTTGAAAGGATCTAAAGGTTTCCTGTACACAGGGCCGTTTTTGAAGCTACTGCTAGGGGTGTCAGGCGGTCCTTTTTTTTTTTTTTGTCTGTTTTTACACTGCCTCTAAACTCCCCTGCTTGTTATCCTGTGTGTCAATGCACACATAATAGGCTTTTAGCAATGTCCTGGAGTGGCAGTGTTTTGGCTGAAAAAACGCTTCACGTGCTCAAACGCATGTAGAGGTGCCTGAACACTAGACGCATTCGGGGCTTGAGTGTTAATTCATTTCAATCGTCAGATTTAATCATTTATTCTGGTCAATGAAATTAATGTCCAAATGTTTGACGCAGGTAAATGTGGTACACACTTTTACAAGTGTCAGGCTTTTTTTTGCCCAAAACACTGTTGGCTTCTGGGGGAGGTAAAATGAAATGTCAGTGGGCATGAGACACAAAAAAATGAAAAGGTGATCCCTTTTCATCCCCCTAACCCCTATCTCTGCCATCCACTGCATTTACCTCTGTGGATGATTAGCTTTCATGGCCCACTCTGCCAATTCAGTGATCTGGGGATTTGAAAGATGCTCTTTTCTATTCTTTCTTTCCTTAGGGATGCTGGGACAGATCAAAGCAATTCAGATTAGTCAAAGTGGTCACATGCCAGTGCTTACCAATTAGAATCATTCTGAGCTGTCCCGGCTTCTCTAAGGAAAGGGAAGAAGAGCATGGCCTTCTTATCCCCAGACTGGTACACTGGGTGCTTGGGCATTGAAATCTAATCATCCGCAGAGGTAAACGCGGTGGGGGTCAGGAAAGTGGGGAAGATGTAGTGTTCACCTTTTTTTTAATTTTTTGTGAAATGGTGAACTTGCACTTTAGGTTTGGTTGCGTTTCCCCACGCTGTGAGTTTCTAATCGTATCCTGGCTGCACAGAATTGAATTTCCTATAAAATGAGCTAAACTTATCACACCTAAAGGCAGAAACCCCCCAGTGAGAATGCCCCCATTGAAAAATGATTCCATGGATTTATACAGTACAGTATATGTTCAGAAATGTCCTCTAAATGCATACAAACAGAGGTTTGACAGTGAAAGTGTGAATGAGGCCTCAGACTTCCATGTGGAATGTATCCATTGATAGCTCTGAATCTTTCGATTCTGCTATGTCTGCTATTAGTCCTCTTTTCTTTGCTTGTCTAGTTTATGCCCTGCCCCTACAATTTCCTTATCTTTCTTGACAAGTTCCAACAGTGGCACATACCAGGGGAGGGTCTGATTATGTCCTTTCTTCTGTAGCTGTCAGACTCTGCACTACCCTTGTTCTCTGTACAGAAAGACTTCCATATTGTACCATCAGGCTCAGCAATTCTTTATTATACCGTATAAAGACCCCACGCCACCTTTTTTTTCCCTAGCATTGGCTGGACTTTTCTACAGAATTCACATTTTAGCGGATGTGTTTGGACATGTTGGCCCAGATACTTGGCATTTGTGATTGTGTTTTCATTTTTACTTTTTTGTGTCTTGATCAGTTCTGTGATCTGTGTTCCAGATAAGCTTCCACATACCATGACAGCAACATTTTCAGAGTGAATAGGCTAATTTTCTGGAGGAATGAGGTGGATGTTACAGGGTTAAAACTATTTAAAGCAAGCTAAACCTTAAGGGCTCAGTCATATGTGCCGCAGCCCTTTCAAATGCAATCTGCGGTGGATCACTTTTCAAAGAGCATTTGGCAGGCCTGTTTTCACCCTAAATAGGCTAAACCACTGTGACACAGCCATGTGCAGTGCAAGCAGTTACAATGTAGCCCCATTCACATGAATGGGTTATGTTCAGGGGTGGTACTGGCCACTGAGCGTGACAGGTGGTTTGATTTTTGGCTGAGAAACAAAGCATTGGGGCTGCAGAATGTGTACAGCCTTGAGTGGTTGCATGTCCCTGATTATGTGGGTGGTAAAACTGTGACTCAACTGCTGGCTTTTACTGTCACAAACCACTTTTTTGGGGGATGTTCTGCATGCTCATTTACATGCAATTGTAGTGCATTTGTGATGTCTTTGCAATGCCTTTTTTAGGCATTATTTATTTGTTCTTTTGATTCACTGAATTGCATTCACATGCAAAAAAAATGCAGCCTGCTGTACTTGTTTTAACCATTTCCCACCTGCCCCCGGCATCCCTTTAACCACTTGCCTACTGGGCACTTTAACCCCCCTTCCTGCCCAGGCCAAATTTCAGTTTTCAGTGCTGTCGCACTTTGATAATTGTACAGTCATGCAACACTGTACCCATATGAAATTATCATTTTTTTTTCTTTCTTTTGGTGGTATTTAATCATCACTGGGTTTTTTTATTTTATGCACTATAATCAAAGACAGAAAATTTTGAAAAAAAAAAAGTTTTTCTCTATTATAAAATTTTGCGAACAGGTAATTTTTCTCCTTCACTGATGTGCATTGATGAGGCGGCACTGATAGTCTGCACTGGTGGGCACTGATGAGGAAGCACTGATGAAACTGCACTGGTGAGCAGTACCATTGAGCACTGGTGGGCAGCACTGTTGGGCACCGATGGACACTTTTGGGGCTGTACTGATGATCAGGGCACTGATAACACTGTTCAACAGGTAAAAAGTTTTGGGCATAAAATTAGCTAATCTTACATAATTTTGGGGTGCTGAAAACGAAAATGACCCTAAAAAATGTTGATTGGCTCTAGTTTCCATGATATATTCACCCATCTAATGACGTAAGCCATTCAAAATTATGATGCAACTTCAGCTGCATATTGCACAATTGATACTGGTGACCAATAGAAAATTGCATGTATACTGAGATGATGCAATATTAGCCTTTAATTGCATCACTTCACTGCATAAAGCCGCAGTATCTGTAGCTGATTGTAGTTCGACAGCGTCTTTACATTTCGTTTTATGCTTATATAGGCTACTCAGTAATGCCTCGAACTTGTGTGACTAAAGCAGATAATTTCTGCTATATCTGCGGTGAAATAACTTTTATCTCACAAAAAAGGAGGATAACAGGAATGATTAAGAAAGCCTACAACTTGTATTTTGGCTGCAAGATAGGAGACCAGGACAAGAGCTGGGCACCACATATATGCTGCAATTCTTGTGGGACGGCACTGGAGCAATGGTTGAATGGAAAAAAGGCATCTATGCCTTTCGCTGTGCCAATGATTTGGAGAGAGCCAACAGATCATGTTAGTAATTGTTACTTTTGTATGGTGCCTCCAATTGTAAAAGGGCTAAATAAGAAGAAAAAGTTATCTGTGCACTATCCAAATATTCCATCGGCAATACGTCCAGTTCCTCATGGAGAGGGGCTACCAGTTCCTAAAGCACCAGAATCCTTCGTGGTTAAGTCAAGTGAGGAAGAACCTGAAGCGTGTAGTCACGTGCAGTTGTAAGAGATAGCCCTTTCCTCGAATACAAGAGAAAAGCCAAGAGAAGCAAAACCGACACAAACTGAAGACAAAACTAGTGAGAATCCTAATTATTAAAATGATTCAACTTGGCTTATGGCTATAATTTTTCTTGGTAATCTTATGCAATATATTATGCCATTTAGGCTTTGTTATGTAGTCAATATCACTTGCTTTATATTTGTGGAAAGACATCTATCTATATAATTATTGTGCATTATGTAGTCATTACGCCTATAGTAGAAAACTTTCCGTTTACAGAAAAACTAGAGCCAATTGACAAATTTCATTGTTATATTTGAACTCAGAATGTGAAATTCATTAAGAAATGGATCCTTTTGTTTCCAAAACTGGCAAAAAATAAAAATTTGTTGAACAGTGTAATCAGTGCCCTGATTATCAGTGTATATGTCTGCTTTGACAGTTGCTGGTTATCGGCAGTACATTTTTCACGCTGTGATAGTGTGAGGAAAGTACTACCGACAAGTTTATCTACATGGTAATTAGCTATCGTTGGACGCAGCGGATCATGTGGTAAAAGGCCGCTGTGATTTGTCCTTTTACCATGTCATGTGATCAGCTGTGTCCAAAGGGTGCATGCTGCTGGGGGCGCGCTCTGGGAGGACATTTGACTATAGCAAGGTAAAGAAGTGGTTAAAAAGTTCTGAATGCAGAGGGGCGGGGAAGATCAGCCAGTCTTGTGATTGGCTGTCACAGTAGTCACATGATCCGGAGCCAGTCCCGCTGGCCTCCATTCATTGGGGGGGATCAAGAGCTGTCTTTCACAGCTCAGTCTCTGTGCTAGGCTTCTGAAAAACTCATGATACAAATGTTATAAATTGAGTTGCAGTTCAGTGAATAAAATAAGTATTTGATCTCTAAGCAAAACATGACTTAGTACTTGGTGGAGAAACCCTTTTTGACAAGCACAGAGGTAAGATGTTTCTTGCAGTTTGTTACCAGGTTTGCACACATCTCAGGAAGCATTTTGGTCCACTCTTCTTTACAGATCTTCTCTAAATCCTTAAGGTTTAATGGCTGTCGCTTGGCAACTTGAAGTTTCAGCTCCCTCCATAAATTTTCTATAGGATTAAGGTTGCTTAATACTGGCTAGGCCTCTCCATGACCTTAATGTGCTTCTTTTTGAGCCACCCCTTTGTTGCCTTGGCAGTATGTTTTGGGTCATTGTCATGCTGGAAGACCCACCCAGGGACCTATCTTCAGTGTTCTGGCTGAGGGAAGAAGGTTCTCATCCAAGATTTTACAATACATGGCCCCGTCCATTGGCCATTTTTAAAGTGGCAAAGTCAGTCTGTACCTTTTAGCAGAGAAACAACCCCAAAGCATAATGTTTCAACCTCCATGTTTGACTGCAGGGATGGTGTTCCAAGGGTCATAGTCAGCATTTTTCTTCCTTCAAACATGGCAATTTGAGTTAATGCCAAAGAGCTCAATTTTGGTCTCATCTGATCACAGCACTTTCTCCCAATCCTTCTCTCAATCACTCAGATGTTCATTGGCAAACTTCCAATGGGGCCTGTAGATGCCCTTTCTTGAGGAGGGGGACCATGCGAGCACTGCAGGATTTCAATCCATGGCAGCGTATTATGTTACCAATGATTTGTTTGGCGACTGTCGTCCCAACTGCCTTGTGATCATTCAAAATTTGTCCCATGTAGATCTGGGCTGATCCCTCGCTTTTCTCATGATCCTGCTTACCCCATGAGACGAAATCCTGCATGAGGCTCCAGATCGAGGGCGATTGATGGTTATTTTGTATTTCTTCCATTTGTGAATAATTGCTCCAACAGTTGTCTCCTTCTCACCAAGCTTCTTGATTATGGTCCTGTAGCCCATTCCAACCTTGTGCAGGTCTAATGTCTTGTCCATGACTTCCTTTGACAGCTGTTTGGTCATTAGCCCATGATGGTGAGGTTTGAATGGAAGAAAGAGAGATACTGTGAACAGGTGTCTTTTTTTATACACATAACATACACATAAGAGTTGTCATTAGGAGCACCTTCTTAAATTGACAGGACTAATCTGTGTACAACATGAGTACATTGCCAGTCTGTGGGAGCCAGAATTATTGTTCGTTGCTAGGGTATCAAATACTACTTTACTCCCTGAACTGCAATTCCAATTTATAAAATTTTGTATTGTGTTTTTTCTGGATTTTTGGTTGATATTCTGTCTCTATCATTTAAAATACACCTATGATAAAAATTATAGACCTTTTCATTTCTTTGTAAGTGGGCAAACTTACAAAATCTGCAGGGGATCAAATATTTTTTTCCCCTACTGTATGTAAAGTGTGTGGGAGTTCAAGCCTACCCTTTTGCTGCCGCACATGTGTTAGGCGGTCATGAAGGGGTTAGGCGCACATGAAAGCACTGCAATAGGCGTATTGAAATACATTCATTTTAGGAGGCTTGAGCTGTCGCAGAATTGAGCATAAAAGCTTTTCTATTGCAGGGACCATCCTTTAGGATTTATTTACCTGAGTGGTTCACTTTCACAGTTTAAGCATTTTGGACAATATATTTTGCAAGCGTGTTTTGAAAATGTCAGATGTTTACAATAGAATGTTTTGCTTTCGCTGATATACAGTCATGGCCGAAATTGTTGGCACCCTTGATATTTCTCCAGGAAATCATGTATTTCTCACGAAACGTATTGCATTAACACATGTTTTGCTATACACATGTTTATTCCCTTTGTGTGTATTGGGACAAAACAAAAAAAGGGAGGAAAGAAAGCAAATTCGACATAATGTCACACAAACCTCCAAAAATGGGCTGGACAAAAGTATTGGCACCCTTTCACAACTGCGGATAAATAAGAATGTTACAAGCATGTGATGCTCCTGTAAACTCACCTGGGGCAAGTAACAGGTGTGGGCAATATAGAAATCACACCTGAAAGCAGATAAAAAGGAGAGACGTTCACTTAACCTTTGCATTGTGTGTCTGTCTGTGCCACACTAAGCATGGACAACAGAAAGAGGAGACGAGAACTGTCTGAGGACCTGAGAACCAAAATTGTGGCAAAATATCAACAATCTCAAGGTTACAAGTCCATCTCCAGAGAACTAGATTTGCCTTTGTCCACAGTGCGCAACATTATCAAGAAGTTTGCAACCCATGGCACTGTAGCTAATCTCCCTGGTCGTGGACGGATGAGGAAAATTGATGAAAGATTGCAACGCAGAATAGTCCGGATGGTGGATAAGCAGCCCCAAACATGTTCCAAAGACATTCAAGCTGTCCTGCAGGCTCAGGGAGCATCAGTGTCAGCGCGAACTATCCGTCGACATTTAAATGAAATGAAACGCTATGGCAGGAGACCCAGGAGGACCCCACTGCTGACACAGAGACATAAAAAAGCAAGACTACAGTTTGCCAAAATGTACTTGAGTAAGCCAAAAGCCTTCTGGGAAAACGTCTTGTGGACAGATGAGACCAAGATAGAGCTTTTCGGTAAAGCACATCATTCTACTGTTTACCGAAAACGGAATGAGGCCTACAAAGAACAAAACACAGTACCTACGGTAAAATATGGTGGAGGTTCAATGATGTTTTGGGGTTGTTTTGCTGCCTCTGGCACTGGGTGCCTTGACTGTGTGCAAGGCATCATGAAATCTGAGGATTACCAAAGGATTTTGGGTCGCACTGTAGGGCCCAGTGTCAGAAAGCTGGGTTTGCGTCCAAGATCCTGGGTCTTCCAGCAGGACAATGACCCCAAACATACGTCAAAAAGCACTCAGAAATGGATGGCAAAGAAGCGCTGGAGAGTTCTGAAGTGGCCAGCAATGAGCCCAGATCTAAATCCCATTGAACACCTGTGGAGAGATCTTAAAATTGCTGTTGGGAAAAGGTGTCCTTCCAATAAGAGAGACCTGGAGCTGTTTGCAAAGGAAGAGTGGTCCAAAATTCCGGGTGAGAGGTGTCAGAAGCTTATTGATGGTTATAGGAAGCGACTGATTTCAGTTATGTTTTCCAAAGGGTGTGCAACCAAATATTAAGTTAAGGGTGCCAATACTTTTGTCCAGCCCATTTTTGGGGTTTTGTGTGACATTATGTCATATTTGCTTTTCTGCCTCTGTTTTATATTTGTTCCAATACATACAAAGGGAATAAACATGTGTATAGCAAAACATGTGTTAATGCAATACCTTTTTTGTGTGAAATACTTGATTTTCAGGAAAAATATCAAGGGTGCCAACAATTTCGGCCATGACTGTATAACGTGGATCCTAGGTAGTTTTTTGTCATTTGTCTCACTTTTTTCCAGTATGTTTGGAAATGTCATGCAGCCTCAGCATAATATTTGGCTCACTCTGCAAATCATGTCCACAAAAACTGTCACCCTGGAGAAGGGTCATAAGAATTGCAGATGTAGAGAGAATGTGTTGAATACTAAAATGTCATGTTGTAGCGCAAGGCTTAATGTATTATGTCTTAAAGGCTGTGGTTTTAAAATGTTTTCTTTTTTCCCACTTGGATTGATATGAACTTTTTGCCTTTTTGGATATTTCACATTTACCATTGGTAGACAGTAGGAGGGGTTCTTAGAGAATATTTCTTGAGTTCTTGCTACCGTTTTACTGAAAATAGACCTTTTACTGTTTTGCTGAAAATAGGATAACAACCCACTTCCCCTTCTTCTAGCAGAGAAATTAAGTCAGATTTGTTTTGCTGTCTGTGTTCCTGTTGACAGATTCCAATTACCGGAGTGGGGCTCATACAGCAATACAAACGTTAGAGAGGTACTAACCCTTACACACTACACTCATGAATGTGTTCTTATTGCTGTTTGTGTCCCCTTTGGAGAGTTTTCCCTCCCTTCTTGTTCTGGTGGCAACAGAAAGTGAAGAGACACAGATGACAGTTATAACCTGACCCTTCGCACACTGTCCAAGAGATAGAGGTATATATATATATATATATATATATATATATATACACAGGTGAAACTCGAAAAATTAGAATATCATGCAAAAGTTAATTTATTTCAGTAATGCAACTTACACGGTAAAACTAATATATGAGATACTCAGTACATGCAAAGATTTGTCATAATTGTGATGATTATGGCTTACAGCTCATGAAAACCCCAAATCCACAATCTCAGAAAATGAGAATATTGTGAAAAGGTGCAATATTCTAGGCTCAAAGTGTCCCACTCTAATCAGCTAATTAAGCCATAACACCTGCAAAGGGTTCCTGAGTCTTTAAATGGTCTCTCAGTCTGGTTCAGTAGGAATCACAATCATGGGAAAGACTGCTGACCTGACAGTTGTGCAGAAAACCATCATTGACACCCTCCATAAGGAGGGAAAGCCTCAACAGGTAATTGCAAAAGAAGTTGGATGTTCCTAAAGTGCTGCATCAAAGCACATTAATAGAAAGTTATGTGGAAGGGAAAAGTGTGGAAGAAAAAGGTGCACAAGAAGCAGGGATGACCGCAGCCTGGAGAGGATTGTCAGGAAAAGGCCATTTAAAAGTGTTGGGGGCTTTCACAAGGAGTGGACTGAGGCTGGAGTCAGTGCATCAAGAGCCACCACACACAGACGGATCCTGGACATGGGCTTCAAATGTCGTAATCCTCTTGTCAAGCCGCTCCTGAACAACAAACCATGTCAGAAGCGTCTTACCTGGGCTAAAGAAAAACAGACCTGGTCTGTTGTTCAGTGGTCCAAAGTCCTCTTTTCTGATGAGAGCATCTCATTTGGAAACCAAGGACCCAGAGTATGGAGGAAGAATGGAGAGGCACACACTGAAAGATGCTTGCAGTCCAGTGTGAAGTTTCCACAGTCTGTGTTGATTTGGGGAGCCATGTCATCTGCTGGTGTTGGTCCACTGTGCTTCATTAAGTCCAGGGTCAACGCAGCCGTCTACCAGGAGATTTTGGAGCACTTCATGCTTCCTTCCGCAGATGAGCTTTATGGTGATGCTGACTTCATTTTCCAAGAGGACTTGGCACCTGCCCACACTGCAAAAGCACCAAAACCTGGTTCAATGACCGTGGGATTACTGTGCTTGATTGGACAGCAAACTCGCTTGACCTGAACCCCATAGAGAATCTATGGGGCATTGCCAAGAGAAAGATGAGAGACATGAGACCGAACAATGCAGAAGAGCTGAAGGCCGCTATTGAAGCATCCTGGTCTTCCATACCACCTCAGCAGTGCCACAGGCTGATAGCTTCCATGCTACACCGCTTTGAGGCAGTAATTGCTGCAAAAGGGACCCAAACCAAGTACTGAGTACATATGCATGCTTATACTTTTCAGAGGTCCGATATTGTTCTATGTACAATCCTTGTCTTATTGATTGCATGTAATATTCTAATTTTCTGAGATTGTGGATTTGGGGTTTTCATGAGCTGTAAGCCATAATCATCACAATTATGACAAATCACAGCTTGAACTATCTTGCTTTGCATGTAATGAGTCTATATCATATATTAGTCTCACCTTTTAAGTTGCATTACTGAAATAAATGAAGTTTTGCACAATATTCTAATTTTTCGAGTTTCACATGTGTGTGTGTGTGTGTGTGTGTGTGTGTGTGTGTGTGTGTATGTGTATGTGTATATGTGTGTGTGTGTGTATATGTATATGTGTATATATATATATATATATATATATAACCTTTCCTATGGGAAGAATACGGCCGGACATTTCTGCTGGTTCCCTGCATATTATACTGATGCTTTTGCATAAGCTGCTTGAACACTTTGCCATGAGAAGTCGACAACAAGGTGAGAATAAAAAATGCTAATATTTTTATTGTAGATGAACACTTTGCCTCTTCACCCCCGATAGACAGAACAATTTTTACATTTCTGCTATGGACCTGTTTATTCAGCGATATCTTTGTCATTACTAAGGTAACACACATATTGGTTTTCTTAAGGAACAGGACAAACCAGGCTTTCCTTTCGTGATATTGTCTTGCAACAATGATTTTTTTTTTTCACAATCCTTAGACAACAAAATCTTTTTTTCTTTTTATTTGAACAGTGCTTGTTAAAAGTATATGTCAACCATCACCTTGTAATACAATCCATTCCGTTTAAAATAGAAATGAAAGGCAAAGTAAGTGTGTGTGCGTTTTATAAGTGATCATATAAATTCTGGATTACAACAATAATAAGGGTTAAACAGAGAAACATTTTATTAAAAATACATTTTTTTTGTCTGGTTTCTTTAACTGACTTAATCTGCAGATTGAAGTTCACCCCTTTGATCTGCAGATGAATGAACAGAAGGATACAAAAGTAACAACATGTTGCATCATATCTTTCTGTAGTGTCTGAGCATGTGTCATTTATAAACACTATCAGATTGCTTTTATGACAGCTACAGCTGCTGACCTTCTCTGTTTACACAATGCCTGCTTTAGGCCAACATAGTTGTTTTGTTGGGGGGGGGGGGTGTCCATGGTGAACAGGCAGAGAGACTGGATGTGCTGCACTTATCTTGTGTACAATGGTGACTTTTTTTTTTTTTGAGGCATGAATAGCAACTAGTTAAAGTTAATCTGTGTTTTAAGTTTGCAAGGCAAACTAAAAAGAATTTTCAGACCTCCATAGGCCCACACAACCCGTTCTGTCTCTGAAAGTGAATTAAAAGCCCTGTGTGACCTGCAGCAGAGTCATGGCTTATACATGGCTATGGACCACCTTGCGATATTGCTGAGTGGCCCAGTGCTGTCACATGGGCTAGACGGCAATAGGCCACTTAATGGGCAAAGCACAGGTTTGCTTTTTCAGTGGTAAGTAAACCCTGACAATGCACTTTTTGTATTGGGTTCTTTTTCAATATTTTGTTGAAAGCATTGCATTTTGTTCAATAAGTGCAAAAAAATACTTGTTGGTCTTGACCATTATCTCATCAGCTGCAACCCAACCCCATTATAGATAAGAGGCTGGGAGATATTCCATGGTCTCCAGCGGTGATCCCTATCCTCTGTAATGCAGCACTGACGACCTGTGCTCCACCCTTCTTATACCTGTCCTCAGCTCATCCCTTGCTAACCCTCCATGCTTTGCACAGCTGACTCCCTGTACGCTGCCTGACTGTCCCTGTCTTCTACCTTGCTGAGGTCTCATCCTCTGCCCCCCTGACATTTTTTTTTTTTTTTTTATTGCATCCCCCACATCAGGCTAGATCTGGCCCTGATCAGCATCTGCAAGATCGACTGCTGTTGAGCAGGACCGGCCATAGATAGATTGAAGTTTGTCTGGTCCCTGCTGAACCAGCTAAATTTAAATCCATGGGAAGCTTTAGGCCACATTCAAATCTCGTGATTTTGGATCGCGAGTGGAATGGCTGCAAATCCACCCACAATCCCAATTGCTTGGCAATCGCAGTACAATGAGCTGCACGTGTTTGGGTGCCATTATCCTTCAATGGCAGCCCAAACGCGATGAAACAGGATTACATGGCAAATCGCTCCTTTCAAAATTGCGTGAAGCTTGTCACCTTGAAAAGGAGCAGGAGCTTTTTTTTGGGCAACAAACATGCAAAGGGCAGCCCATTCAAATGAATAGGCTGCCCTATACGACATGCAAAATCACGTGACAATCGCCTGTCACATCAAAAATGTGTGAATGCAGTCTTAAAGTGTTACTAAACCCTGGACCCTGCATTCACTATATCTGGTCTCCCACAGGACACAGAGCATGGAAATGCAATTATCTTAGGAAATATAAACTGTTAAATACCCTTTTCTTATCAGCATTTAGAGCAGTCTTGTGATTTCTGACAGTGTGAGCACTGGTTAAAGCTTGTAGGAGAAGTTTTTTTTTTCTGTTCTAGGAGGATGCAGAACCCCTTACCTCTGGACAGTGCTGATTGTCCCTGTGCTGATCACATGCACTCTGCCTAGAAAAAAAAACCTCTCTAGCAATACACACCAAACTGAGCATGTGCAGAGTATCTCCACATGATGCGTCCGATCAGGAGATAAGAGGGGGACACTGGAAGAAGGGGAGGATCAGAGAAGACAGGATAAAACTGCGTTTTTACACAATGCAGACAGGGGCGGACTGACCATTTGGAAACTCGGGCACTGCCCGAGGGCCTGGGGTCAGTAGGGGGCCCCATGAGATGCTCCTGGTACCTTTTTTCATAGGCTTTTTTGAGTTTGGGCAAGGGCACAGGGGCCCCATGATCCACTATTGCCCAGGGGCCCCATGAGTTGTCAGTCCGCCCCTGAATGCAGAGAATCACAGTGAGTGTAACAATCATGCATTACTGCATATACAGACTGATTTTGCTGTTGTGGGATTAGTAACACTTTAAGGCTTTCCCAAGTGCAAATGGCCATCCATCCATTGCCCCCAGTGTGAGCCACTTTCAGAATACAATGTCCTGGCTGGTGGGTGGGGGGGGGGGGGGGCAGGGATGGTTAATTCTTCCATCCATTTCATTTGTGTGGATGGAGGATTCTGGGTTTTTTTTGTTTAGCCCGATGGTTGAACAAGAAAAAAAAAAATCTGTCTATGCTCAGCTTTAGTACCGCCACTTGTGCTGATTAAAAAAAAAAATCTTAATCTTTAAGTCAGCTTGAGACACCATTCTATACAAATGTGTACAAGTATGGGTTGAACAATGTGCGAGAGTCGGTGGAGTATAACCGTTGTCCTTTATTGTGAAGCAGTCACTAAGCAGCAGTGCCATTATAATATAGTTAGAAGGTTCCCAGACCTTTGTCCCTGAAACATAATTATTAAGCTTAGTAACTAGATCCATGTTCCAGCACTCTGATACACATACTGTGCTTGTTCCTCCTTCCTTGTACTGTGCATTCCATGTGATTTGGTTCAGTGCGGATTGTGTTAGGAGTTCTATTTGTCAGTGTAATGTTTTATTTGACTGATTAAGCAGCCTGCTAGTATAGCATGACCATCCGTGCTGCTGGATGACGTATACACACTGAGCTCTATACATTTCATCATCCTGCTGCTCTTGTCTATAAATGGGCTCTGTGTGTCCTTCTGATACCAGCCCCCCTCCTATCACCCGGCTCAATCTTCCCCTTTCTAACTTCCACCCAACACACAACCATTTTTTTTAAGCATCAGCCCATCCAGAATCCATGTGAACCAAAACTGTTTCCCTTTTCTGCACACGGCTATTTTTAGCTGTGTTCCCAGAGTACTTTGTTTCAGATAGTTTTAACCCTGGAAGTTTTGGCACCCAGGGGATTCAATTATGTAAAAGATGCAAAGTAGAGAAATGCAGAGGAAAATGATAGCTAAACATGATTTGTTTTTTTTTTAGGCCACTTTCACACTGGATTTTTGCCAACTGCAGCAAGAATCCAGCCAATTGCTGAGTCTGGATTCAGAGGTCGATTCAGATGTTGGTGTCTGTACATATTTCCATGTAATTACACATGGAGCGTTTTACCTGCGGTTTAGTCTAGGTTCACACCTATGCGTTTTCTGCTGCGTTTTGCGGAAACGCACAGCAGTCTATTTAACTTGATTTCCTATGGGACAGGTTCACATCTCCACGTTTTCACCCGGTGCATTTTTTGGAAAGGGTTAGGAACTTTTTTAAATGCAAAACGCTGCATTTTTGATTCTATAGACTTCAATGGAGATGCTGCAGAAAAGCATGTAGTGAATTTGTGATGCATTTTGCATTTTATTCTGTCCAGTAACAAGCAAAAACAAGAAAAAAAAAAGCATTAAAAACGAATGTGCAAAATGCACTGTAGAAACAGATCAAAAGCAAACTGCGTAGGAGTGAACCCAGCCTTAGGGCAAATGATCGCCTCTGGATGCAAACAACTTGCACTTTTCCCTAACCGCAGGTAATCGCTCATTGTGGGCAGCTACAGCTATCGCCAGCCTGTCATTTCTTTGTACAGGCTGAGCAGTCCTAACTCTCTCCATCTACTTGTGAATCTAGCTGAAGGATTGTGCTACTGTTTCCTTGTTGCAGCTGCCATTAAAATCCCATGAGAATGAGGTATTAAGCTGGTGATACACTAGTAGAATTTCATTTGAAAAATGTTTTTGTAGTAGTTGTTCGATTTTTCTAATCTTTAGTGGGGCGTTGGTTTTCGATTATTATGATAACAGTTAAGGAGTGGGATGGACATTTTTTTTTTCTTGAGCAAACACATTTCTAACCGTGTATGCGGTTTTTGTAGTGAAATTCCATTCATACAAAAAGTGAATGTTAAGGGCAAAGGAAATTTTGAAGTACTTTTTGAACATCTGTCAAGTCTCTTGCCACTGATGAGTTTTTTTGTTTACAAACGTTTTTATTAAGGAATAGACTGCAAAAACAGCATAAAGTATAATATACTACAGAAAAAAGGCACATCTGTAATCATTCCAATAAGGTACAATCATGTAAGGCATAAAAGTTAAGTACATGAGCAAGGTAGACAGGAAGGTAGGCAGAGCAATAAGGCTACCAACAGAGGAACACTATCAATTAAATCATGAATATTCATTAGTCAGACAATAAATGGCTGAGTTTTCCAAACATCCCATTTTCTGTCAGATAAGTGCATCCTATCCAGTAATGTATAGTGAATACGGTCCATGAGCATCACCACATCGACTCTTCGTAGAACAGAGGCCAATAGTACTTGGGTGATGGCCCATAGGGTTGAGACACAGATGGTGAAAATTAGCCTCAGTCCGTATTCCCAAGATATGGGCTCCCAGTAGGCAAATCTGCATAGATAAATGCACCGGGGTATCTACCGCAGCAGACGCCACTTCAGAGATTTTGCGCCATACCAATAAAAGGCCGGGACAGGCCTAAAATGTATGCACAAGGGTACCAGCAAGGCCACAACCCCGGAAGCAAACGTGGGACGTCCATGGAAACATGATGTGTAGTCTAGAGGGGGTATAATTCCAAAGGGTTAATACCTGAAGGGCAGTCTCACGGACAGATATCTAGAGCTCTTACGTATGTTATCCACCATGGAGTCCCAGTCCTCTTCAGAGAAGGTGACACCACTATCAGCCTCCCATTTCTGTCTATACAAGGGGGGTGAGAGAAAGATAGTTGCCAAAAAAATGTGATACAAATCTGAAATAAGACCCCTACCGCTAGGAGAGTCATGGCTAATATGTTCAAAAAACGTGATCTGGGACGAAGGCATCAAACCAAAATGTGAATTGAAAAAATGCCTTATTTGCGGATAATGTAGTATTTGAGAAGTGGGATATCAAAAAGCGTTCGTAATGTCTCAAAAGTGATCTAAGACCCACCTCTTTGAAAATCAGATAATCTGATAAAGGATCGATCGTACCACCAGGAGATGAAAATGCCGCAACAAAATTCGGGTTTCCAAAAAATGAAACGGAGGAGTAAGCTCTAATTTAAGTTTTTATAATGGGACCAAAGTATCAATGAGTGGGCAACAATTGAATTATGGGTCAACAACGAGCGAGGGGGAATTTTCGCCCATAATAGACCCGGTAGGTAGAATGGGCTTATAGATTAAGATTGTGTGTGTGTGTGTGTGTGTGTGTGTGTGTGTTGAATAGAGAATCTAGGTGAAAGCTGATTGTGGATGGTCATCATTAACCTCCACTACAAAGGGACATGGGATCACATGTGAAACACCTGTAGTAGGAAGTAGACTGTGTTGCCCCAGGCAACCAGTAAGGTAGGAGCTGTCCTGTTTTTAGTGCTGATTGCATTGGGGCTGAGAGATGTATGTGCTGGTCTCTTTTTAATGTCTGCAGAAATCAAACTTTGTATAGCTAAAGCTTTAGAATTCAAAAGATGTTATTTTCAGAATCTTCGTCCAGTTATCTAAGAGTGACAATGCAACAAATGTTTTTGATTTTTTTTTTTTTTTTTTTTTTTGCTCATTCTGATCAAAGGACAAGGATGGAAATTTTTTTGTCAAATATAATAAGGAACTAAAAAATTTCAAAATACAAACAAAAGTCTACAGGTGTAAGGCCAGCTTAAAACAACTAGAAAAGCTACAATTTCTAGGGAAATTGTGTGAAGTGTTCTTGCCTCCACCAGTAGTCTACAAGTCACACTCTAGTTTTTGTCACTCTGCTGCCTGCTCACACACCTGGGTTCCTATGGCAACTCACTCTACAGCAAGGGCAGAGAAGAGCGGTTAAAAACAAACTGCTCCAACTTGCTCACTTCACTGGCGGTTGCCATCTTCAAACGGTTGTAGTTTAAAAATGATAAATCCGACACCGAAGAGCTTTATATTGTGAGAATCACAAGACCCAGACCTACATTTTGATGCATAGTATGTCTCTGAAATATTAAAAATGAAGGCACAGTCGCAGTTTAGAAATTGCCCTTTAAGTTTGAGGTGGCTAGAGTGGAGTTTCAATGAATATCAATGGGTGGCGTGAGTTGCAAACAAATGGTCATATTGTGAAAACTATCAGGACTATGGCTTAGCTGTGGACATTTTTAGTTGCAGCAGGGATAGCTGAACGTTTTGATATAAGATTTGTGTAGGTGGGCTTGAAAATGAGGGAGTGATGGCAGTTTAGAAATCGTGTCCTGATTTTTCGTCTCACACTCTAGCTTTTGTCAGCTCCCACTCTAGTTTTGAACATTCTGCCATTCATTCCTATGGGACCAATTTCACCACAAAAACGCCGATATTTCGTGGACCATTCGGCGAAACAGTCCACAAAGTAATAGCACAACAATCGGGAACAATCCGCACGTTTTGCTATATTACTGTCTATGTAGTGTAAATACTGTGGGAGGAGTTAGGGTGGTAAATATGGCTATAATAATATATATATGTGAGATAACAGTAAGTGGTCTTGCCATGCAAGAACACTTAACAAGGCTATCCAAAGACAGGTAGTTATGCCATTGTTAGGAGATAAGCGATCTGGCTGTCCTCACCCCCTGAATACAAGCGCCTCTACATATCTATAACCTGCTGGTGCACAGTGAGAGAATTGTGTGATAGAAATCCATGGGTAGTGCAGAAATATGTCTGCCTGCTGGATAATGTAAACTTGGCCATATGCTAATAGATAATCTAGCTTATCCCCAAATCTCCTACTGAGACTATTGCATTCTTCAAGCCAGTGCTGGCTACTGTCAGAACAGTGATTTCAGCTGATTGGCTGGAGTCACAGTTCAAGCAAAAAATATCCACCTGGCTCCTTTTGATTTTTGGATTGGAGGATGTCAGATGGACACTCACTGCTTGAATTTCGGCCAGTTCAGCAGATGGCTACTTATTTATAGATTTATAGAAATTGTGTCTAAAATCGGTGAGTACCAGAGCTTTACTAACATGCTGATATTACAAGTACCGGTTATCTGGAACACTCAGAATTGGCAGGTCACTCGTGTTTAGGGGCTCTGCACATAGCATAGATGCCTGAGGGAGGCTGAATTGTGCCGGAGTGGCAACCCTGTGTTTTGTGGCTATATTTTAGTCTATAGAGCCTTACATTTAGGACTCTTTTACGTTGGTGGCTGTACATATTCCAAATCCATGATGCTTTGTTCAGAGCCACGCATTTTTAACTTGGGTTGCTGAATTTTACAGGCACTATCACCTGTGAAAATGATTTATTTCAGATACTTGTATAGCGCCGTCAATGTACTCAGCACTTTACATATATATTATACATTCACATCAGTCCCTAACCCTCAGGGGGTGTAAAATCTAAAGTCCCCAACTCATATTCATACATACTCATACTAGGGCCAATTTAGAGAGTATCCAATTAACCTACTAGCATGTCTCTGGAGTGTGGGAGGAAACCAGAGTACCCAGAGGAAACCCACGCAGGCACAGGGAAAACATGCAAACTCCAGGCAGGTGGTGCCGTGGTTGGGATTCAAATCAACAACCCTAGTACTGCCAGGCTGGAGTGCTAACCATTTAGCCACTGTGCTTGCCTAGATTCATGGGGCTGCACTGCAACCACAAGTCCAGTGGTTGGCTTGTAGTTGTAGAGCGGTTTTGCAATGTAGAACTGCTGTTTGGTTAAAAAAAAAACAACAGGTGTTAGGAGACAGCAGTAGCACCTCCTGAAGCCTGTCAGATGCTATACTGCCCTGTAAAAAGCTATCCATCATGACTTGCTTTTCAGAGGGCGGTAAGCTTACCACCTTTCTGAAAGAGCCCTTAGACCAGTGGCTGTATGAGCTAAAGGGGGCCTCAGATGTGGCCCCTGACATCACCAAAGGGCTGAATATAGTGTTCAATATATATAATGTTTGAGAGGGTTTTTGGAACTCTAATAGAGGAAATGAGGGTCAGAGATATGCTATGGTTTTGGCTGGGGATCTACAGAAGAAAATATGAAACTGGGAACTGTTACTTGAGGCTAGTAGAAATCAATGCTATTATCCTAATCAATGTTTCCACTACAAACTGCTAAGGTCCGAGGGCCACACATAATAGTTCAAAGGGCCGTAGGCTGGACACCAGGACCTTAGACTGTCACGATTGAGGGCAGGCTAGTCTGGAGTAACACACAAAACATAGACTGCCTGACTTTGGTATCAACCTACACAAGGGTGAAGATGTGAAAAATAGGCTTTTTTTAGTGGTTTTGAGACCTCTTCAATATTTGCTTCTAACGTGTAATTTTTAATGCATCCTCTGCAGGTATGATACAGGACATGATAACTTCATAGATTTAATGGAGCTGAAGCTGATGATGGAGAAGCTGGGAGCGCCACAGACACATCTAGGGTTAAAGAACATGATCAAGGAAGTAGATGAAGACCTTGACTGTAAACTAAACTTCCGAGAGGTGACCTTTTTCTTTTCATTACACTTCATTTGAAGCCATTAATCAAACATTAAAGCAATTGCCCTTGATTTTCTTACATTGGACGTCTTCTGTGTAAATAACTGCATTTCCTGCTGCTGTTTACATTTCCCCCTACCTGTTAGGGTTGAACTTTAGAGATAAAGTAGTTCAGCGTTTCAGGTTAGTTTTACATCAGGATCAGGTCAGGATTTTATCCTTTTCACAACTGAAAGACGTGCATTCAGAAGAGTTCCCATAGAAGTCAATGAGCTTGAATTTGCACCTGAGCCAGACCGCACTGCTCAGAAAACTGACAGTACTCTTTTTCAGTTTGCACGGAATCCGCACTCCAGCTGCACCAGACATACACTCACCGGCCACTTTATTAGGTACACCTTGCTAGTACTGGATTGCACTGCCTTAATTATTCATGGCACAGATTCAACAAGGTGTTGGAAACATTCCTCAGAGATTTTGGTCCATATTGGCATGAGTTTCTGTTGTCTTTCTATAATATCGGACCAGTCTGCCCATTCTCCTCTGACATCAAAAAAGCATTTTCATTGATCAGTAGTTTTTGAAATACTCAGACCAGCCTGTCTGGCACCAACAACCATGCCACTTAAATCCCCCTTTTCCCCCATTCTGATGCTCAGTTTGAACTTCAGCAAGTCGTCTTCATGATGTCTAGATGCCTAAATGTATTGAGTTGTTGCCATGTGATTGGCTGATTAGCAATTTGTGTTACCAAGTAATTGAATAAGTGTACCTAATAAACACCACAAACAAAAAGGTACACCTAGGTTGATTTCGACCTATGGTCCTCCAAAGTGTCTTCCTGGCATTTTAAATAGTATAGAAATATAAGGTGAAGAGCCGGCAACTCGTTCTCCTGATAAAAGTACTTTATTCATAAAGGGTACAGTGCGAAAGTTACAGCAGCTTGCGCCTATTGGTAAAAACCTTATTCATAGCCCTATGACCCCATTACCATTGCGTGAGCTGCTGTAACTTGCACACTGTACCCTTTATGAATAAAGTGCTTTTATCAGGAGAATGAGTTGCCGGCTCTTCATCTTATACTCCCGTACCTAATAAAGTGGCCAGAGAGTGTATGTGAACAGGCACAATAGAAAGCAATGTCCTTTCACATGTCACGTGAATTGCTCGCTATTGGGTGTTTTTACAGCTGTAACTTTAGAGATTGTGCTCTTCTTTCTGTCCAGCATGGGCAAGGAAAGCAGTGAAAGCTGACCTTACTAAACAGGTAAAGACTAGACAGTAGACTGGCCCATGACTACACAGTGTAGATGGTAGTCTTTCTGTCGAGCTGGCTCTGTGATTTGGGTGTCACAATTTGTAATCACATCATTATGTGCTGTGACTGAAATACCTCTGGTTGGTGGAGCTCTCATACTTCCATAATGACAAATGTCACAAGATATTCAGTAAATGTGTAGGAAGTGCTCTGGGCCATTTCACTCCCATACCAGGCATGTTTTAAAATCTTTTGAAGAGAAAGAAATAATGCTCTTTTCTCCTATGTGCAGTCTCATGTTACTTTTTTCTCCTCATTTCAGGTGAGCTTTCCTTTCACCAACATTGTTTTGCAGCAGTTCCTGCTATGGTCATAGTAGCACAGGAAAGTGCTCATGCATTGTCCCCGTACTGCAAGGGCTAAATGCTTTTTTAGGTCTAGAGGGGACATAAAGAGCTGTTTTCCTTATCCAGTCCCAAGCTTCCTCCAGTATGTAAGACTGGTCCCTTTAGGCTCTTCTCTCCTATGCTCTGGTGGTCACATGTCATCAAGTTCAATGCAGAGACCATAGCTCTGCATTGGACATGAGGACACCAAAGGACAGTCTAGTTCTGGAATGTAGGGGATTAGAAGAGACTGCAACCTGCCAGGAGATTCCAGTAAGTAAAAAGGCTTTTTGTGGCCCTCCCAGACCTAAACAAGCATTTAACCCTTGTAGTGCAGGGACAGCCCACTGCAAGGAAACAGTTTTTCCTTTCCCTTTAAAGTGTTACTAAACCCACAGCAGTAAAATCAGTCTGTATATGCAGTAAAGCATGCCTGTTATACTCACTGTGGAACCTAAGGGGTTAATCCTCTGCATTGTGTAAACAGGCTGTTTGATCTTTTCTTATTTGTCCCTCTTCTTGTTCAAATGCCCACACTGATAAGACAGACTGAACTGTGTTCATCTGCACATGCTCAGTATAGTGTGTATTGGTAGAGAGGTTTTTTTATTGGAAGGTGTATGCATGTGATCAGCACAGGGCCAGGCAGCACTGTCCAGACAGAGGTCAGGGGATTTCCATCCTCCTAGAGAAAACTCCTTCTACAAGCTTGCTACACTAAATAGTGCATTAACATAACACAAACAGAGAAAAAAAATATATATTTTTTTTTTCTCTGTTTGTGTTATGTTAATGCACTATTTTGAGTTTCTTTAATTTTGAGTTTTTTCACAAAAGCCATTGGACATAATCAACATTGCAAGAAAATTTTCAAGTTCTACACTTTTGATTTATTGACTACCGAGACACTGGACTTTATGATTTTTGTCAGTTTGCTTATATGATTATCACTGATAAGGGGGAGGTCTTGGTGCTTTAATACAGGTGGAAATTTGTTGAAAGAGGGAAGATTCTTTTTTGGAATAATTTATTTGTTTTCAAACTTTCAGGGGTTGAAAGTTTTTTCTAATTAGGAATTAGAGTGGGTTTAAGGTTTTTTGGTTTGATATCATATTCACATTGTATTTATAAATAAAAAAACTACATATTTCCATGCAAAAAAAGTACCGCTTTCAGCACAGAAATATGGACATAATCAGACCTCTAGGGAGGGTAACTAAAATAATTGCATTTCCATGTTTGTACTGTGGGAGACCGAAAATAGTGAATACAGGGTCCTGGGTTTAGTAGCATTTTAAGCACTGTAAACATTGCAGAATTTATTTGCACATTTTTGCTGTAAAAGGTGATGTGTCGGGATAATGGGTAACATGTTATGGTGGGGGCAGCACTTTGGTACCTTTTGCTGGGGAACTGGGGAAATGGAGGGCTTTGTCCTGGCACTAATTAACTAATTAGAGAGCGTTTTCACAATTCATCGTGTGAACATTCTCAGCTCCTTTATTAAATCAGCCTAATTTTCGCCAGAAATCCCAGTTCTGTTCAAAAGCCCCAGCTATAGCAAACACAAATGGATTATAGTTTCCACAAACAAGCGCAAAGACACAAGCAACTGCATAGAAATCTTACACCAAAATTCTAATAGAGATGAGGCTATGACTCCGGTAATTTATGTACACCTAATACAGACGTGTAAATTTTCACTGGATTTAGATTGTAAAATGGCAGTAAAGCCAGATTAACTTCACTTTTCTTGCTGATTACTTTCAAAATGTTAAATTAACATCCCCGGAATACATGTATAAAAACGGTCTACCCTTCTGAAATGTAGTTACTTATGCAACAAAGAATTCTAATTTTAATTCCTGTTAGGCTCAAAGTCCTCAGACATGGTGAACATTGTACACTATATATAATCCTCACTGTCCAAGGCTCTGCGTGGGGATGAAGGCTGCTACTGTGCCATCCTCCTACATTGGGTCTGAAAGGGGTTTTGTTAATCATTTGTACAGGGCTGAACCCTAACCTACAAAAATATTTTATAAATTCCAGCATTTGGTCAGTGAAAGTATCCCAGACTATGCTAGTCTGTTTTATTGCAGTATACAACTGCTCTAGTATGTTACTTTAGGAATCTGGCATCCTTCCAGCTAACACATAATACATAACCATTAGCATTTCGTAACTAGTATGTTCACAACCCAAACACTGTGGGAAAACGTAAGAACAGAGTAAAAAAAATTGGAAATAATCTTAAGACAAATTGGGGATACAGAATGTAGAAAAGAGGGGGATACATAAGGTACATAGGCATGGGATTCTAGGTTATAATAGGACCAGTTCAGAATATTATTATACAGTATTTATATAGCGCCAGAAAGGTTTGCTCAGCGCTGTACATTATAGTGGGGGACAGAACATGAGACAATACAGTAACAAAACAATACACAAGGGGTTCGAGGGCCCTGCTCCTTCTAGTTTACAATCTAGGAAGGAGGGGAAAGTGGTACAGGAGGAAGTGGCTGTGGGGGATGGAGTGGAAGGAGGAGTGGAGGAGATCGGCTGTTAGGTGAGGGTGGGGTAGGCTTCCCTGAAAAGATGGGTTTTCAGGGTGCGCCTACAAGTGAGGAGGGTAGGTGACAGTCTGATGGATTGAGGTAGTGAGTTCCAGAGGATGGGGGAAGTCCTGGAGAAGTCCTGCAGTCAGGCGTGGGAGTTGGAGACCAGGGAGCTAGAAAGTAGGAGGTCTTGAGAGGAGTGAAGATTACGGGTTGGGTGGCATTTGGGTATCAGGTTGGTGAGGTAGTTTGGGGCAGCGTTGTGAATGGCTTTGTATGTCAGTGTTAGTAGTTTGAATTTAATGCATTGGGCGATCGGGAGCCAGTGGAGGGAATGACAGAGGGGGTGGCAGAAGAGGAGCGGTTGGTAAGGTGGATGAGTCTGGCCGCTGAGTTCAGGATAGGCTGAAGCGGGGATAGTCTGTGATGAGGTAGGCCGGTGAGAAGGGAGTTGCAGTAGTCCCAACGTAAAAAAATGAGGGAGTAAACGAGTTGTTTAGTAGTGTCTGGGGTTAGGAACGTACGTATTATGGAGATGTTGCGGAGGTGGAGTCTGCATGAGTTTGCCAACGATTGGACATGGGGTTGGAAGGACAGGTTTGCGTCTAGAGTGACACGTAGGACTTTGGCTTGCGGGGTGGGACTGATTGTGGCGTTGTTGGTCAGGATGGAGAGGATGGGGGGGGGGGCGCGGGCTGGGGGGAAGATTAGAAGCTCGGTTTTGGAAAGGTTCAGTTTGAGGAAATGGAGCAACATCCAGTTTGATATGTCGTTCAGGTGGGTGATACGGGCGGAGACTGAAGGAGTGAGGTGAGGGGTGGAGAGGTAAATTTGCGTGTCATCAGTGTAGAGGTGATAGTTGAAGCCATGGGAATGTATCAGTTTGCCGAGGGAGGAGGTGTAGATGGAGAAGAGAAGGGGTCCGGGGACAGAGCCTTGGGGGACACCAACAGAGAGGGGGAGGTGGTAGCATTATAGGTAATGCTGAAGGAGCGTTGGGATAGGTAGGAGGAGAGCCAGGAGAGAGCAGAGTCTCTGATGCCAAGGGAGTGTAGTTTATTTAGGAGGAGGGGGTGGTCAACTGTGTCGAAGGCCGCGGAGAGGTCAAGGAGTAAAAGGACTGAGTAGTGGCCATTAGCTTTGGCGGTTAGCAGGTCATTAGTAATTTTGAGTAGGGCGGTTTCGGTGGAGTGTAGGGGACGGAAGCCAGACTGTAGTGGATCGAGTAGGTTGTTGTCAGTGAGGTGGGCGCTTAGGCGATTTGTAGAATAGTTTCTTGGTGAAGATATCTCACAAGGTGCATGAAAAATCTCACATGAGTATGTAACTGGATTCAGAGAAGGGATCTATCAGCTACAGGCATAAAGTTTCCAATGTTTAGGGGCTTATCTGCCCATGTTCATGTAGAGATTGCATGGAAGACCTGAAGGAGGGGATAGTGATTTAGGAGAGAGGATAAAGAAATCACAGAAGAAAAGGGGGAAAAACAAAAAAAAAGTAGTTTTAAGGGAAGGGGTAGTGTGAGGTGTGAGAGGGTATAGGGGGCCTCTTTACCACCATTGCCATTCTGGACCAGAGGAGCCTAGCAAATGTGGGACATATTGCCAGGGTGGCTGTTACATCTCCATCATTGGTCTGAGACTGATGAATAGATGATATGTTGCATTCTGGGGCAATGGTACCAACAAGTGAGGATTTTGAAATTGGTTTCCTGAGCTTTGTTTATCAAGGAGAGTTGAGGCGTCATGATTAAGGCTTTTTCCCAATCTTTAGATAAGAGGGAAACCCCGAGATTGCTCAACTATTGATCAGTATACTGGAGAAGAGAGGAAAAAGTGCAAGGGAGGATGATAGTTTTATATTGAAGAGAGAAATTTGCATCGGGTCAGAGTCTAGTAGAAGAAGGCTCTTGAATGAGGTCAGTGGGTAGAAAAAGTTCCACTTGTCTGGGAGTAAGTATAGGAATAAAGTAACCCATCATAGGGTTGATGGGTTAGTGCTTGGTTAGAAGGGTTTTTAGGGGCAGAGGAGGTCCCTGCCATGTGATTTGTTATGAGCGACAGTGGCTTTGTTTTTTTTATTCAGATGAGAAAATGGCATTGAGTCATGGCAGGGGGAGAAAGGGCTTATTGGAAAACCAGAGTTTAGGGATTCGTTTGTCCCAGAAGGCGAGGAGTGGCATGTGAGGATAGGAAGGGAGGCTAGTCTGATCCTGTGGGTTTTTCCAATCCAATGGAGGACTAGGAAGACACAAGGAGAGGTTTGACATGGATCCACTCTTGAGAAGATTTATTGTGAAACCAGTGCATTAGTCCTCTGAGGACAGATACAGTGTGATATCAGGGGTTCCTGCACCCCCCACTACATTTTAGGGAGAGTAGTAGATTAGTAAAACTGTTTCTGGAGGGATAGATGGAATGAGTGCGGGACTGCTATCAGGATGGTTTGGAAGATAGAGATAAACTGTAGTAGGATATTCATCTTTTAAGATATTTATTCAGCCAAACCAGGAGTAGAGTTTGTGGTCATAGGCTTTTAAAACTGAAAGAGTCTTTTGGAGGAGAGGGGTATGTAGTTCAGGGTAAAATGCTGAGATATGTCTGATGGGATATGAGTTCCCAGGTATTTAATTGAATGGGGAATGGGGACCTATTTTTAAAGAGAACTTTTTGGTGAAGAGTGTCTTATCTCAGAAGGACGTATATTAGGATTTTTCCATGTTAGAATAATTGACCTTAAAGTTGTTGAGTGATTCAAAATGTTTACATTTATGACATAAAGTAAGAGGTCATCCACATGTTGGATGTAATAGGGACCTGTTTGTATGCTTGAGATAGAGTGATAGAACCATAAGACGTTCGTTAACTGTTCCATCATTAGGACATATACCTGTAAAAGCAGTGACATTGAGTATCCCTGTCGGGTGCTGTTACAGTTGTTAGAGCTCAAAAACAGGGGCTTGTTAACATGAACCTTAGCAGGTGGGAGACCAGTATAATTCTACTTTTGTGTGTGAGATTACAGTCTAGGCCCCATTGAAGTGGCGTTTGGTGAAAGAAGGGCCACCTGTCTCTGCCAAAAGTATTTTCTGTATTCACAGACAAAAGGCACAAGGGGGCATTTGTAGTTTAAGTGTGTTGGGTTAGTAATATTGTTTTTATATTATTGTCAGGCTCTTCACTCCTAGATTATACCGACCTGGTCTGAGTTTGTTTGTGGGAATACTGGTTGTATATGAGTAGCTAATATTTTAGTATAGATTTTGATATCAACCCCATCAAAGAAATTGGGCAATGATCAAATCTCTGTAAATTTTATAAAGTTTAAGTGTTTATTATTATTATTATACAGTATTTATAAAGCGCCAATAGTTCACTCAGCGCTGTACATTACAAAGGGGGACAGAACATGTGACAGAACAATACCAATACAATGCAAAACATGAGGGGATTGAGGGCCCTGCTCTTTCGAGCTTACAATCTAGGAGATCCATCAGGACCAGGTCTGTTGCTGACATGAGTAGAACAAATGTCAAAAAAGAGTTCTTCCATAGAGTGGCAATCTAGAACCTCCTGGGTAGTGGGATTGATGGAGGGGAGAACCATTTTCACTACATATTTAGCAATAGTGTGTTCATGTTGCTGTTGAACTGTGTTTGAAAGGACCCTGCGGGTTATAAAGCATGAAAAAGAGTTTTTAATTGAGGGGTAGTACATTTAGGTGGTGCTGAGATGAAGAGTTGCCAAATACCAGTCACAGTTATTGCTCTAATTCCTGTAGGCCTGTTCATATAGTTTGAAATAGAAAAGGTCTTTACCTGAATTTTTCATGGGAGACCGAAAGAAGTTCCGAACTTTTCACAGCTCCTGCGAGCTATATTTTTCCCTGCTTCCAAGAACCTTTACATCACCAAGCACCAAAGTGGGGTTCATTATTTCACTCAAGAACGAACCCCAATCCTGGGCACACCACCTTCGCGAGCAACACGATCTGGCTCTAACTTCGGTGGACTCTTTTTTTTTCACAGCAATGGAACAACTCTATGCTGATCCTTTCCTGTGTCAGACTTCGCAAGCTACAGCAGGGCAAAAGGCCTATTGAGGAATATGTTACCAATTTCCGCATATGGAGTTCTGACAGTCAATGGAATGAGTCTGCTCTCTGCTTCCAGTTTTGTCTTGGCCTTTCTGACACCCTGAAAGATGAGCTTCCCCGAGTGGGGGTACCTACCCGGCTAGAGAACCTGATAGACTTGGCTATCCACATTGATCGTCGGATCCGGGAGAGACAGGATGAGAAGACTAACGGGGAGATCTTGATATGTTCAGAAATGGGGACCCCTGTGCCCTTTACTACTGCTGTCCCATCAGAGTTACTTATCAATAAGGGAGAACACCTTAATTCTTCTAGAAGGAGCTTATGGATACCACCGTTGTCCTCTGCAGAACGTCTTCGACGACAGAAGTTCAATCTCTGTCTCTACTGTGGTGACTCAGGTCACTATGTATTGACGTGTTCAGTAAGACCTCATGAGCCCTCTCCTAGCTGGTTCTATATGATGCATCCCCAAGGAGCAAGCCGAACGCACTTCTCCTTCCACCTTCAATTACAACTGGCCAAAAGGACGATTACGGTCCCAGCCATTATAGACTCTGGTGCCTGTAGTTGTTTCATGGATGCAAGCTTTGCTACCCAAAATAAGATTCCTCTCTGTACGAAGGCACAAAGACTTTTGGTCCATCTAGCTGATGGATTCGGTATCAGTTCTGGTCCTGTGACACAAGAGACCATGCCACTTTTATGCCAGTCCTCCTCGGGAGAGCAGGAATTTCTTTGTCTGGATATTATTACTTCTCCAATATTTCCGGTTATTCTCAGCATGCCCTGGCTAAAAGCACACAACCCATCCATCAATTGGTTGTCTGGGGAGATTCTTTTCCCTTCTGAATACTGTCTGAATCACTGCATTCCTAAAGAGTCAAGTGCAGCAACTCCTCTTCTTAGTATCCACCCTGATCCCGAGACAATGAAACTTGTTCCTGTTGATTACCATGATTATCTGGATGTATTTAACAAGAAGAGTGCCAATACTCTTCCTCCACATCGCTCCTATGATTGTCCTATTGAGCTTCTGCCCAGCGCCAAAACTCCTTTCGGGCGAATTTACCCTCTATCTGAAGTAGAATTAGAGGTCCTCTGGGGTTATATTGATGAGAGCTTGGAAAAGGGTTTATTCGGCCCTCTACATCACCAGCAGGAGCTGGCATCTTCTTTGTTGAGAAGAAGGATCACACCCTCAGACCTTGTGTGGACTATCATGATCTGAATAAGATAACTGTCAAAAATTGCTATCCCCTTCCTCTAATTCACAAATTATTCCAAAGGCTACGAGGGGCATGTATCTTTTCAAAACTGGATCTAGTTAGAATTTGCAAAGGAGACGAATGGAAGACGGCCTTTTGAACACGCTTTGGGCATTTTGAATACCTGGTGATGTCTTTTGGTCTCTGTAATGCCCCAGCAACCTTCCAACATTTTGTAAACGATATATTTCGGGACTATCTGGATCTATTTATTATCTATTCTATGGATGACATCCTAATTTGTTTCCAGTTCAATTGAAAGACATGGGGATCATGTAAAAAAGACTCTGGATAGATTACGCCAACATCACCTCTATGCAAAGGCTGAAAAATGCGAGTTCGAGAGGCAGACTATTCAGTTCCTCGGACTTGTGATCACCCCCGAGGGCATTGCTATGGACCCCAAAAAGGTGCTCTCTGTATTAAAATGGCCTGTTCCAAGAGACAGGAAAGCAGTGCAACGTTTTGTAGGATTTGCAAACTTTTACAGAAAATTCATTAAACTTTTCTGGGATCATTGCACCAGTAACACAGCTAACCAAGCAACATGCTACCTTCAGGTGGACCCCTGAGGCCCAAGCAGCCTTTGAACAATTAAAGACCTTTTTCACCTCTGCACCTATCCTGAAGCATCCAGATCCTGCTTTAGCCTTTGTCCTTGAAGTAGACGCTTCTAAAAATGCTGTGGGAGCCATTTTGTCACAACTACAGGGACTCAAATCCCTTTTGCACCCTGTTGCATTCTTCTCCAGAAAGCTAAATGCCTCTGAAAGGAATTATGATGTGGGAGACAGAGAGCTGTTAGCCATCAAGGCAGCACTTGAGGAATGGCGCTACTTACTGGAGGAAGCTTCCCATCCTATTCTCATTTTCACGGACCACAAGAATCTTGAATGTTTCAGAACGCCGAAACGTCTAAGGCCACGACAAGCAAGATGGGCACTATTCTTTTCCCGCTTTGTCTTTCATTTGACGTCCAGAACGGTAAGCCCAACGCATTCTCCCGTATGTTTCATGATCCAATTGTACAGTCTGAACCTGACACGATTCTGCCAGCCAAGAACTTTTTTACTTTTGCAGACAGATCTTGTAACACAAATAAGAGAAATGGTGGACGATCATCCACCCCCCATAGAGATGCATCTTCAGCTAAGAGACGGACTGTATTTTCACAAGGAACAAATTTCTGTGCCAGAACAACTCAGGACGCTTATTCTCAAAAGGTGTCATGATCACCGCTTAGCAGGTCACTTCGGGATCCACAAGACTTCAAATTTGGTCTCCCATTCCTTCTGGTGGCCAAACTCAATGAATGATCGCCAGAACTATGGTAGATCTTGTTCAGATTGTCTTCGGAACAAGTCTGACAAAGCCAAGACCTGGGGCCTGTTGGAATTTTTGCCCGTACCTAAATAACCATGGAATATGATCTCTATAGATTTTATTGTGGAACTCCCCCCCCCCCCCCCCCCCCCCCCATCGGAGGGATTCACCACTATTTTTGTAGTGGTTGACCGCCTATCAAAGATGGCTCACTTCATTCCCTTGAAACTGACTCTTCCTGCTGCTGAAACTGCTTCTGCCTTCATCAAGGAAATAGTAAGATTGCATGGCGTTCCTGTCAACATTGTGTCCGATCGAGGAGTACAGTTTACATCCAAATTCTGGAAAGCTCTGTGTGAGGCACTAGAGATCGAATTGCGCTTCTTCTCTGCATACCACCAACAAACAAATGGACAAACGGAGAGAACAAACCAAACTCTGGAACAATATCTCCGATGCTTCTCCGGCGTTTTACAAGCGTTAAAAATGCTCCCCAAACACCCTGTGCATGACCCTGAATTTACACCCCTTCATTAATCTTGCTACACTTTTTTTTTTTTTTCTTTTTTTTTGTTTGTGAAAGGTGCACATGTAGTCCAATAGCCTAGTTGCTTTCTCCTATAAAAGCAAAACTGGGTAAATGTTATCGCTCTGGGGCAACACTGACATTTATGCATCATATTTGTACTCTAAAAAAAAAACATAACAAATTGAAGAACCTCTTTTATATTCGGTTTGCTTTCAGCATTTTAAACATAAAAAGTGGTCAAATCGTGTTCTTCATTCCTATCTGACTACACAACGTCAGTGATGCAGATTGAGCAAGGTGAGCAGTGTGGGAAGCTCTGTATACACAATAGAGCCTCAGTACTAGGCACACAGGAGTGCCTGATAGGCTGATGATGATAATAGACACAGACTGCCAATGTACCAGTATGTGGAGGGGTTACTTACCAGTGTGCCCAGCAAGAAACATAGGACTACTGTGATGTGTGTAATAAGATAGTGGGACTGAGAAGGAATAAAATCTGTCTGGTGAATAATGGCAAATGATTGATGTTTGTAGTGTAAATAGGATCAAATAGGAGATAGGGCTAGTTACTTTCAATGTAACCTATTTATACAGAAGGAATTTTAAAACTGGACCGAGGAATTCTTTATAATCACTTTTTAAAATATTCACCTAAAATATAATTGGATGTGGCCTATGAGCAATGCATTGTTCAGTAGAACTATCCACTGGGCAGTATGGGGAATCTTGTGTTTATTTTGGGCTTTCTGCCAGCTGTTTTCCAATGCAGAGTTGGCAATATTTTATGTAAACGCACATGCAAGTTGATGACAGATTACTAGAACTTGAAAGTCTCAGGGACTAGGTGCATTTCACATCTAGATGTAAACTGACATAGAATAAAGTAATGTGGTCAAAATGAAACCACTTAGTTGCTATCTCCTAAAATCATAAATTCTGTATGTTGCTATTGATCTATTAATAGTACAAAGCTTGTTTTACACTATATACTTACTGTATGTTTAATGTATTGCACAAATTATCTGATGTTTTGGAGATTCTGAATTCAAATATCTGTTTTTCAGTTTCTGCTAATTTTCCGCAAAGCTGCAGCTGGGGAGCTGGAAGAAGATAGTGGGCTAATGTCACTAGCTAAACTCTCTGAAATTGATGTATCCACAGAAGGTGTCATGGGTGCCAAGAACTTTTTTGAGGCCAAGGTAGGCTGAAATAATATAATTGAAAGAAGAGGGCACACATTGAACTGTGACTGATATAAACCACTGTTGTCCATCATTATTGGGAATAAACAGCATAAAATGAGCTACAGTATTTATATTGCAGATAAGATAAGATGTTCATATTGCATATATTAGCTTAATAGTTGCCTGTATATTTAATGCTCCCCCAAAATCTCAGTTTCATGTGGAAATCATAGCAAATAAATATCCTATCATACTATCATAGGGCAGAAGTCCCAAGTCAAACAAAATTAGCAATGCCTTTTGCAGATACTGTGCCCAAAGTTTGTGATATCGGCAAGTACACAGACCTACTTGATACTCTTGCCTAGGCTCAATATCAGTGAATTGGAGAACTTAATTTGGGTAGTAATGGTTAGATTGTCAATGGTACAGTATTGGATATGTGCTGTTTGATCATTATGCATATAACTTCAGGTGTTTGGACATTGGCTAAAAAATAATGCTGCAGGGACATCAGCACATCACCCTATATAATCCCTTCCATTTTTAGCTAGCTAAAAAATAATGCTGCAGGGACATCAGCACATCACCCTATATAATCCCTTCCATTTTTAGCTAGCCTCCATTTTTTTGCTAGTGATGGACTTTTTCTCTTTATTTTGAGACGTTTGCCTTCTCACTATAGAGGCTTCTTTCTATTTCTTCTAATGATTATTCAAGATTCCTGATGCACCATAGCTACTATGGCTCTTAATGTAGCTTGGAGGTCAGTTTACTCTTTGGCAGATCCTTAGGAGACTGTTCTCAGATCGCACTGAATAAAAGAAGAGAGACCAACCTATAATGTTGCTGCCATGCACTGGAGCCTCCTGCTGTAGGCACTCCCCTTGGCACATAGTGCAATGTGTAAAGTTAGCTGCAGGGTGTTTTACAGGTCCAAGGTGTGGTCTGCTCCCCGGAGGGTATACCATCATGCTGGATGAAACCATGATGGGGATTTATCCCTTGTTAATTTTGCCTGTGCGATCTTCCTTGGTAAGTACAGGGTAGAAGCCCTTTTAAACAGTCAGGCCAGGGTGCCACTTTTGTTGCTCTGGATCCTGACCCAACCAACCTTATTGTGGTGGCGGCGGCTAAAAGCTGGAAGGGTTGCGTTGACTTTAAAATCAACAAGCTTTCTGTTTGTTGCCTGTTTTGTGGCACCAAGTGCCAATGTGCATCACAGGTGCTGGCTGTGCAACCTGGGTGCTTACTGCACCTGCACCACCTCCCTTTCAGTTGAATTACTATGGTTGCACACTCTATGGGCACATCATTGGACTATCAACACCTTTGCGCTCTCTCCTGGTGACAGGGTATGGCTGCTGTTACCATATTACCTGGGTTTAACTGTGCGGCTTACTTGTTCTTAAGCCATTCCCTCCTTCCATAGCTGCAGAAGTCATGAACTCTCCTCTGACGACAACATTCACAAGCATAGAAGATCTCAAGGGCATAGGAAAGGGTCAAATGTACTTGCTAGCTCAGGTCTTCACTCTAGGGGGCTGCTAGTTTGTTCACTCAGTGTCCTGGTACCATATACTCTGACAGTTGCCCCCTGTCTTCCTTTGGCCATTCTGCTGGCCAATCTGCTACACCAACTTTATCTTTTCTACCTGGAGAGGAATTTTCTGCCACATTTGTCAGATTTTCTGGTGACATGGAGGCCATAGATAACCAGTCACAACAGTGCCCCTTCAACCTCTTCTCCTGAATCGGTCTTCGATTTTGCCCTTAGTCTGACATGTTACCGGAGGAGGAGGTGGCAGTTGTGGATCCCACTGAGCAGTCTGATCAGGATTAGATGCCTGTAGCTGAGATTACATCCGAGTTTAAGAATACCACAACTAACCTGAATCTTAGAGCTCTGAGGAAGAAGGGATTCCCTTCAAAACGCGTCGGCCTGACTCTGAGAATCTTCCCTCGTGGTTAGACTCGCGCTGGTCTCTGACTGCTTAAGTCTCGCTAAGGACTTTACACGCTTGTTTTACTTCTCTGTTTGTGTTTGGCCTATCTTGCACCCACATTATTCAAAGGTATGTGCACTCCTACTCGCCCTCATAAGAACTCAAAGAATCCAGGTTACAGGATACCTAGATGACCTTCTTCTAAAGGATTCAACTATCTGCAAACGTCTAGAGGAATAATTAGCTTCTTCAGGCTTTTAGTTGGGTAATCAACTTCCAAAAGTCTGCCATCCAGCTTTCCCTTCTGCTGGAATATGTAGGCCCCAGGCTAGACACAGCCCAGGCAAAAGTTTTCATTCCAGGAAACAAGCTTCTCTCTAAGATCTCAGACTCAAACATTAAGGTCTAAAAGTCATCCCTCAGTGAGATTCTCTGTGAGAGTTCTACACCTTATGGTTGCCTCATTCAATCTCTTACATTGAATGAGGAAACCATGTTCTCTTCACTCAGTTCGACTCAATATTTCTTCAACAGAACATTCTGTTGGACTGGAAGCAACACACTCCCATCTCTCAATGTCCCTATGCTTGGTGGATTGCCAATCCAGACTTGGAAAAGGAAAGTTGTTTCTCCCACACTTATGGAAAGTGGTAAGAACAGATGTCAGGCTTGGGAGGAGTGGGTGTTGGAGAAAGATAGGGGTGGGTGCGACTCATCTTCTCTCTAAGTTATATAAATTACTGCTGGGACAATTGACCAACACAACTCCTTACTATATCCGAGAGTGGGAGAGGGAACTGGGCAGATACCTGACAGACTGTAGTGTAGATAAAATAATATCCCTGGCCCACACTTGATCGGTAAATGCTAAAACACAGGAAACGTGTTATAAATTTCTATCCAGATGGTATGGGGTACCCAACTGGGTATCCCGTATTTTCCTGTGTGTGTCCGATTACTGCTGGAGAGGATGTGGGCAGAGACACTTTCCTTCATCTATGGTGGAATTGCCCAGTTATATGCACCTTTTTGGTCTGACATTTGAACAATCATTCATGAGATAACACAATTCCAGCTGGCAGATGATCCTTTTATCTATTCTATTTCTGGTATAGGAATTCAGATAGTTCAACCACAATATCATTGTTTTACTAATGAAGCATTCTATCTGATCCTGATTCATATCATATTGTCATCGTACTTCTATCTGGACCGTTCTGGTCTTCTTTGTGGAATGTATGTTTGATTCTTTCCTCTTTTTTTCTTTTTCTTTTTCTTTGTTCATTTTTGTATTGACTTATCTAAAATTAATATAAAGATTTAAAAAAAAAGACCTATTCCAAAAACCTCTAGCTTCAGTTTCACTTAAACCTTCACTCAAAGTGTCTCATTAATCAGCAGGTATTTCAAAGTTAGCTGCTTTCTCTTATAAGGAACCCTTTCTAATTTTTGACAAGGACAAAGTTCTCTTATGTCCAGCACCCTCCTTTCTACCTAGAGTGGTATCTGCCTTCTACCTTAGTGAAAACGGCCTTCCTTCAGTGTGATTTGTTCCTAAGCATTCCAATAAAATTTCTCTCCTTTGTTTTGATGTAGTCACAACTATCAAAATCTATCTAAAGGCCACAGTCTCTAACTGGAAAATGGACCCTTGCCAGCAGGGCATTGAAAAGGACACTCTGCTTTCAAGTGCACTATTGCAAGAGTCTATGAATATCCAGCCTGTGTCCTGTACTGTAGGATTTCAGATAAAAGGAATTTTGACTTTCAGTGCTGTATAAACTGTATGTGGCTGTGTACAGTTTTTTGTGTTAAGACAGCAGTATGGGGACTTCTTGTTCCATTACTGGATCAAAATCCATTCAGGTTAAACTCTGCTCAGCCATTCACAGGAAGCCTTGTGTTTTAGGAAGGCTTCCTCTGATTGGTTGAGGTGGAGAGCCTGACATCATCTGCCCACCTCTCCACCTCCAATCAGAGGAAGCCTTGTATTCTTTCATAAAAATACAAGGCTTCCTATGAAAGGGTGAGTAGCACTTGGCTAGACTAAATTTTTGTTCTGGGATCAGGACAGGAAGTACCTGTACTGCTACCATAATCCAGAACTGTATACTGTATGTAGCTAATGCTACATACAATTTATGCGGCGCTAACAGTCACTGCAGGGTGACACATAGAGAACAAATATGCAAAAAATTATTCAGAAAAAAAATTGCCAGTGCAGATGCATTGGCTAGGCCTTGCAGCTTGGTAACTAAATTGCTCTAGTCTCAGCCATAAGGCCTAGCTCATGAGGCGTTCTGCAGAAAAAGCATCGGTATCATGGCAAAGTGCTGTTTCACATGGTGGAGTCTTGCACTACTGTCACCCCCAGGACACCACTTCCAGGGGGTGCCTGACACAGTGGGCTCTCTGCCTTTCTAGCCTCTGACCAGACAAGGTAGCACAGTTTATTTAGGAGGCACTGGACCAGGGGCGGACTGACAACTCATGGGGCCCCTGGGCAATAGGGGATCATGGGGCCCCAGTGTCATCATCCACACTCAAACACCACCCAAAGAAAAGCCTATGAAAGGTACTAGGGGCATCTCATTGGGCCCCTTAATGACCCTGGGCCCTCGGGCAGTGCCTGAGTACCCGAATGGTCAGTCCGCCCCTGCACTGGACCCTGTCTTGATCCTCCACCAGGGAATGATTCCCATGCCACACTTAATCCATTGGGCACACTTGTTTGTTCCCACAGGAAGATTCCTCAGTACCCCTCATACCAGCAGGGGTACTCAGCCAGCCAAAAGGCCAGAATAATGGTAGCACACCCCTACTGGACACTGATGAGAACAAATACTACACTTGATCTTAGCCAAAGGGCCGAGAAGCAAACAGAGGGTTAAGTTGGGCTTTAAGAACACGATCTTTGGTGCTATTGCTGTTTAAACATGTCTGAGACTTCTCTGTAATTTAGTAACCGGAACCCTGGTTGTGATTGATAGAAATCCTTTATTTTTTCTTTATCTAGGTCTCATTGTACATTCTTGTTTTATGCCCACAGGTTCAGGCCCTGAATTCAGCAAGCAAATTTGAAAATGAGATTCGGGCAGAGCAGGATGAGAGGAAGCGACTGGAGGAAGAAAAGAAAAACCGCAGAGCTGCCTTCAAAGAGCTGAAGTCTGCATTTAATTAGTCTTTGACCGTTCCCTGATTCTTATGTCCGGCCTCGGTCTTTAGGTTGTTTTAAATAAAACACAGCCCAAGGCTCTGGCACCTTGGCTATTCTTTACAGTCAGGCCTAGTCCCTTAGATGCAAGTCCTGCTGAAGCTGAGAGCTTAGACCCTTTTAATACTTTACTGCAAGGAAATCTTGACCTGGGCCAAGTCAAGAAGCTGAGAAAGGTCTTTTAAATAGCAATATGTGCTTACATATAATCTTCATCCTAGTTCAACTTGTCCATTCAAAATGTGCCTTAGATAATTGCTGCTAGCTGGTCAAAGTGCTGCCTTTATTTACCAGTTTCTGAAATATTCAATTTCAAAAAGATAATGGGTTTGTACATTCTATAAATTATATATTTTTTAACCATTCCTTTTAATAACATCCACTGTAAACACACAGGTAAACTTATTCCTGACCCTGCCTCACATAGACCTTTTATTAATAAAACTGCAAGTTGGTAGAATACTAAATGTTTAAACATTCCTTGTAAAAAAAAAAAACTAAAGATCAACAGAGCCTTTGTATTTCACTATCTCCATATTACTTTATCTGTAGCTGAAACTCTGCAAGGTAAGAAAAGCAAGTTCCAGATTACATGGGCCATTGTTTGCAGTCACCTAAACGTTATAAATACTGCATTGCTCTCAATGATGATCTCATGTTTCCATATTTGTCTGTAGATGCAATCAGCTTTACACAGAGGTGAGACAGTCTTGGCATTCTGATGCCGGAAGGCCTAGCGGGGCAGCGGTGAAACATTTTGTGCCAGTTAACAAAGCAGTCCATAGACGAGAGCAATTTTTGGGCAAGTGGCCTATGTGCCTGAGAACTTTGCAACATTCTGCCATGTTTATTATACTTATTACGATTTTGAGTATTAAATGCTGGCTCTGGAATATATCCAAATTACAAGCATGAACCAGTTCTACAGGATGTCATATGACAAAAACTGCACAATAAATAGTCCTCTTGGTGGTTGATACTAAAAATAATGATATGGGGGGTAGGATTTAAACCAAGATTGTGTTTGGCCAGAGTAATGTGTACTCTGCTGTTCTTTAGCTGTTGTAAAGCTTCAGGTCTTATGAGGCTCTAACAAGTCTTGCAGTTCATATGAGCTGACGAGCCTCATCTGGCTGCCTCTATATTACACCTGTGCAAAGGTAAGCAGTTCCTTGCAGTGCTGGCTGCTGAAGGATAGTAGTTTTTAATTTTAAATCATATTTATGGCACCCTGCAGAATGATAGGAAGACTGTGCAGAAAATGTGATCACATATTGTTCATTCTCCTCTGTACTGGTTTATACAGAAACCTTATCAGTTTGTATAGGAAAGAACCATTCAAATGTGAAATGTTGATTGAAGATTAGAATCTACAGCTGCCTCCCTTCTTGTGTGCTGATCATGATGTTGGCAGACTTGGTACTTTAGCTGTTAATAATTGTTCCTTGTATCAGGGATTGGTGTTACTAGAGACGTAACACATCTGACCCTTGTCCTGGGACCATGTGATATACACCTGGTGAAAGCTTTCCCGTGTTCAGTCATACCTGTTTGGCTACTATTATATACTCATTTTATATAAATATAAAAAATAAATATGTTTTACTAATAAAAATGTGTATATGTTGATTTGATTCAGAAATATGATTTTATCTGTCATGTCGCCCTGTGTAGATAGGTATAGCTACTACAAGGTGTGTTCAAGTCAAACCAGGACTTTGAGTTGATATAATAAAAGAACAAATTTCAAGAAGTGGAAACTGCATTTATTTTTCTCCATACTACCCTGCTACATTTATACTCGTACCCCATCATTTAACTATTGCCTGGAAAGTTTCGGCAAGATTTGTCAGTACTTGTGTTCACCGTTCCCACAGAAATATGTCTTTTGTGCAATTTAATGACAGGTTATGCATCGATTTATAAAGGATCAGGCATTCCACGTGCGGAATGTCCACAGGAAGGACTGCTGTGGGCTGGGAACCACCACGGCCGGAATCGTCACTGACTGAGGTACAGCTATCTTTGAACGGTTTACACCATTCAGATGTCTTACTGCGTCTGAACGTCTCATCACCGTACTGTGCTTGATGTCTTCTGTAGATATCCGTGGGTTTTACACCTTTTTGTTCAGAAGAAACTTAATAACCACACACAGTTCCATGCATGCACTAACACTCTTGTCTGCCATCTTGATTAACAATCTCTGGACTGGCCCACGACATGTGCACCGCCTATTAGTAATAGGACACACTTGCAACTTACTACTGTGTGTAGAACCACCAAGCTAGCATCCCTTTTTTATACCTGGAAAATTAAAAGTCCTGGTTTGACTTGAATTCTCCTTGTAGTTGGCTGCAAACCAAGCATTCGCTTAAGAGCTGTTGCACACTAGAATGCAGTGGGGAGTAAAGGTGCATATAACTTCCACACCACCCTTGTCAGACAGGTGTGGATATTTACATTAGCACTTCAAATGCATCTAGCAAATGTAACACATTTGTGCCAACCAAACCTCATGGTACAGCAGTACCATGCGGTTTGGTGCGCCACATTTTGAAAACGTAGCACCTGCATTACTTTTTGCGTGTTTCTGTGTGTTTGCAAGCCGATTGAAATGAAAGTAACACACACAAACGCGTATTGCAGTGTGATCCGGCTCTAAAGGTGGGAGGGTGCAATGAAAATATGGCAATACATTAAACCCTGTATACCAGCCTTTCTCATCCTTTTTCAACACAGAGGAACCCTTGAAATAACTTTCCGGGCTCAGGAAAACCCTGCTAAAAATGACTATATCTACAACTCATGATACATTAGTGTGATAATTATAAGTAAGAATGCTGCTTACACTTGTGGTCAGTGGGAAGAATTAGCCCATTTCAGAGAGCTAAAAAAGATCAGTGGTGTCAGTGGGAACTTACCTGAGAGGCACAAATTGCTCATTGCTCAAGGAACCCCTAGCAACCTCTGGAGAAACCCTGGTTAAGAAACCCTGCTGTATACATAATTTGATTCATTTTATGAAGTATTTGGCTGGGCATCTGGTGGTTGGTTCTGTTTTTCATTAGCTGGATAAAAGATATGAGCCATTGAAATACAGTGCCAGTGGATTTCGAACGCTGACATGTGCCACTCAAAGGTTGCCACATAAACAGCATGATGACATAGACTGATACTCCTATTGAACTGTGGATGGTATATTTGACTGACCATCATTTTTATATGGCTATTCTAAAGTGACGCTTGCACATGTGCAGTGCAATGGAAACAAGAACCAATCATCCCAAGGTCATCTCCTGCATGCATGGCACTATCCTGATGTTATGGAAAGGTTGGGTCTTACTGATTTTGAACTGTGCATGCCTGTGACACCAAATCTAGTAATGTTCTCTTACACATGCACAACTGCAATAGGAGTGAGACCCAACTCTTTACATCAGGTGAGTCATCAAACTGTGGATAAGTGTTGCACTATTACAAAAATATATTAAAGTGACCAATATATAAGAACCAATATAAAAAATAGTCCATAGTGAGTGAACCATACATTGTCCGTCCCCTTTAAAGAGAGCATAACTAAATCTTCTCTCTTCATCCAATATCATCAGTGTAACCCCTCACCACAGTGAAGGCAAGATGTAAGCTTACCAAATCAAAAGACCTCCTTCTTCACAGTGCCTCAGCGGCAACTCTCCACTCATATCTCTATGCTGTTCCTCTCCACAGCTCCTCAGATGGTAAATGCAGCACAGGCAAGTAAAATCATGTCACAGTAAGCAGATAAATACTTCCCATAGTGTAGGCATCATCAACACCATTTATTAGATATAAAACCGCACTTACAAACATTGTGCAAAAACATGCACATATCAATATATTCACCAGCTGGAAACAACTTCCATCTCACTTCCTGTACGCAATGATCTCATGGGATTGAATGAAATCTTTTGTTCTGTTATCGTACGAGAAAATTTTCGTGCTTTTTTTTTTTTTTTTTTTTCTGATATTTTTGCGTGAACTCTCATGACCAGCTCTCAATCTGATCATTAGTGCACAGCTTTTATTGGACGATCACTCCGAAAAGCGGTATTTTTCATCTGATATTCTCATTGTGTGTATAGTACGAGGCTTTACTCATTTGTTTAATTGCCTTGATGTTTCCAACTTTCTTATGCCACACCATTTCTATTCCATTTGATTGGCTAGCATTGTTATGTTTACAACACCAGACATTATAGTCACACATAAATGGATCGAATCTCTGCCGGTGCTGCAGGGACCAGTTGAGAGTTGATCCATCAATGAACAGACTGATTGTACCCAAGTTATTTCATTGATCGACTTGGGTACAACCAGCCTGTTGGATTTTTGGCATGCGATTCCTGGCTATAGCTGCTAGCAGTAATCATTATGTTCTGCTGTCCGGGAAGGCTCCCCTCTAGGAGAACACAATAGATCTGCAGGAGGGATTCCCCCATCAACACTTAACTGTGTTGATGGGGATATAGAGCGATATTCTTTCTTGCAACCGCAAATCTATGGCTTGCCTTAGCCTGCAGACAGACTGAAAGAGTCACTGTCCTCTTTGTGTTGGCACACCTAGACCTGATGACTAGATTGGCAGGCAAAGAGTCACCTTACACTGGTTGAAGTTCAGTTTTAGGTGTGCAAACTCTGATCACAGAGAGTACATTCTGGAAAAATTACACCATACAGAGACACCAACAATTAGGATTCAGCTGGTTTTTACTGGTAGCCAGGGTAGCAGGCTGGAAACTTTTATCATATACAGGAGGGAGTTACCATCACTCATATTGTTACTACCACTCTTTGGCCATAGGTCTTGGCTTATGTTGGCTATGTAGAAATCCAGCCTTCATGTAGCTGAAATGGCCTTCTGCATGTTCATAGGATGTTTAAACCCTACAAGCAAAGGTCATGCTGGTACAGATGGTTGTTTTGCTGAGTGGTGTACAATGAATGTAGTACAAAGCAACTCCATAGGACCATGACCTATTGCCATCCTTTGCTGACCAGCACAGACTGATGCTGATGGGGCTTAGACCTCCACAGCAGCCACCTGCAGCTGTTCTAATAGGTCTGGTATGACATTGTGTATCTCCCTAGGCCTTGTTCAAGCTTGTATAAGAGCAGTATGTACAGCAAGCTTCCTATGTACTTGTGTAACTTTTGGCAAGTTTCAAGCAGCATCATTGAAGTTTTTAACCACTTGCCTACCGCCCTATAGCAAATAATACACTTTTACAGGGCAGCTGCTCTGTGCAAAACTACAGATCTATACGTGATTTTGCAGTCCCGCACTACCATTGGTTGCAGAAAATGTCAATCACCGGGACCCAGCCGTCCCTCGGTGATCGCTGCTAAAGCTGAGAGGGGAGAGATCTGTGTGTAAACAACCCAGATCTCTCTCCTGTCTGCACAGAGAGAGAGAGAGAGCAGCATGTCTCCCTAGTAAAAAAGAAAAAAACAAAAGGAAAAAAAAACAGCCCAAGTGTAAGCACAACACACAGTTATCCCTTTGATCGCTCTAGATGTTAACCCCTTCCTGCCCAGTGTCATTAGTACAGTGTCTGTGATTTTTATTATCACTATATTAGTGTCAATGGAGATGTCAGTGGCGATTAGTCAGTTCTCACCCAGTGTCAGAATGCTCGCTGCAGTTCTGTTATAAGTTGCTGATCACCGCCATTACTAGTATATATTAAAAAAAAAAAAAAAAAAAAAAAATTCCAGTATATATACCGCCATTTGTAGACGCTATAACTTTCATGTAAACCAATTAATTTACACATATTGGGATTTTTTTTTTTTTTTTAGCAAAGACATGTAGCAGAATACATTTTGGTCTAAATTTTATGAAGAAATTAAATTTTTTTATTTTTTTTTTATTGGATATTTTATAGCAAAATGTCAAAAATATTTGTTTTTTTAAAAATTTAGTTTTTTTTTTATAGCGCAAAAAATAAAAACTGCAGAGATGATCAAATACCACCGAAAGAAAGCCCTATTTGTGGTAAATTGACATAAATTTACTTTTTGTACAGTGTTGCATAACTGCGCAATTGCCAGTTAAAGTATTGCAGTGCTGTATAACAAAAATGACCTGGTCAGGAAGGGGGGTAAATCCTCTGGAGGGCAAGTGGTTAAATGACCATTCAGCTCTAGTTTTGGAAGGTTGGGCACATATTTTTAGGGACCCATTCTCACCTTTCTGTTTTGGACTCGTGAGTTAATGTGCATCATGTCACCATGCATTAACAGGCCTATTCAATTGAATGGGCTGTTGATGCTCCAAAACAGACAAAAACAGGTGTACGATTTTTAGCAATACAGCCCACCACAATGCATGGCATTCCCTTATTGCATTTGGGTGCCATTAAAAATGAATAGCATCGCAACACAGTAATGCATAGGTTTGAATGGGCCTTCATAGGAGTGCTGAGTGTCACTGGCACTAGCATCAGAACTGAAGTGTAGTGTATTGTGTCTAAAATATATACTGTATATAGATATTGAGTGAACATACATACGTCAGTGACAAGTACATTTACACATTAAAAGGGAGGTCATCAAGATTGATAGAACTTGCAGACTATTCCTATGCTAATTCTACTCAACAGGCAGACAGTACCTATATAACTGTAACAAGAGAACTGCTGACTGGTCAGATATTCAGTAGTTTACTGTCTTGGGTAATGGGGGTTGTAGACATGGTAGCTTAATGGTAGGTCTTCATTGTTGCTGTCAGTAAAATGCAAGTAGTCTTTTCATGTTAGAGTGAAAAGTGCTTGAACAACCAATCAACTGTTTTTAGATGGGGGCGGGGGTGTATATAAAGAAAATATTTTTTTTCTGATTGCTGACACAACATCATTATGGAAGTACAGGCCTAGAAGATAACCCACATGATTGCATGCATGGAAGCTTCCTAGATGCATATTATAGATTGGACATATCCTGGATTGTGTAGCATCTCTATGCTTGATATGAAATATTTTAAATGGCACTCTGAGGGCTGCAGTTCGTATTAAGTGTTCTTGCATGGCAAGACCACTTACTGTTATCTCACATATATATTCTTATTATTATAGCCAAATTTACCACCCTAACTCCTCCCACAGTTTTTACACTATATAGACAGTAATATACCGAAACGTGCGGATTGTTCCTGATTGGTGTGCTATTACTTTGTGGAACGTTTCGCCGAATGGTTCACGAAATATTGGCGTTTTTCTGGTGAAATTGGTCTCATAGGAATGAATGGCGGAATGTTCAAAACTAGAGTGGGAGCTGACAAAAGCTAGAGTGTGAGCTGAAAAATCAGGACATTATTTCTAAACTGCCATAACTCCCTCATTTTCAAGCCCACCTACACAAATCTTATATCAAAACTTTCAGATATCCCTGCTGCCACTAAAAATGTCTACAGCTAAGCCATAGTCCTGATAATTTTCACAATATGACCATTTGTTTGCAACTCATGCCGCCCATTGATATTCATTGAAACTCCACTCTAGCCACCTCAGATTTGAAGGGCAATTTCTAAACTGCAACTGTGCCTTCATTTTTAATATTTCAGAGACATACTATGCATCAAAATGTAGGTCTGGGCCTTGTGATTTTCACAATATAAAGCTCTTTGGTGTAGGATTTATCATTTTTAAACTACAACCGTTTGAAGATGGCAACCGCCAGTGAAGTGAGCAAGTTGGAGCAGTTTGTTTTTAACCGCTCTTCTCTGCCCTTGCTGTAGAGTGAGTTGCCATAGGAACCCAGGTGTGTGAGCAGGCAGCAGAGTGACAAAAGCTACTTACTCAAGCCACTCCACCCAGTTACTCCGCCCACTCCAGTTGTAGACTACTGCTGGAGGCAAGAACACTTCACACAAATATCCCCAGAAATTGTAGCTTTTCTAGTTTACAAATATTTTGCTGGATTTTGTTATCTGTTGAAAGTATCTTGTGTCCTGGGCCGGGACCTAATAAATGCATCTCTCTAGAAAAGAACCATTGAACTTCTTGTTGTGGGAAAATTAATTTCTTGGATAGAGGAGTTTTGCATTCCATATTGGCTATCAAACTCTTGCCTCAACAACAATAAAGATAACAATAATTATCACTCCTCATCCTTGAGATATGACAACATGAAGTGCTATTTAATGGCTTCAACAAAGCTGGTTGTAGCTTGCCGAAGTTTACTGTACACACTGCTCTTCTATAAGCTGAAGCTAGTGGGAAGAAGGCTTTAGCCAGACACCCCAATTAAATAACTGCTATATGTCCTGGTCCTCTTCAATGACTTTGCCCATTCTTCCTCTCTGTTCCAAGTAACTGCAGCGGCATCTTGGCTAGTTTTGTGATGTCTGTAAGCAGAGTGGTCCCCACTTATATTAATAAAATTCTTCTTTAAGGTAGGCTCAGACAAGGTGCTGACTAATTTCTGTGTGCAGAAAATTATATTTAAAGTGTTACTAAACCCAGGAGCATACATTCACTATATGTTGTATAGTAAATATAAACTGCTAAACCCCTTTTCTCGTCAGCAATATATAGCAGTCTTGTGACTTCTATCAGTGTCCTACCAAACACTGGTTAAAGCTTGTAGGAGGAGTTTTCATTCTCCCCTGAGGCTACATGACCCTGATCCTCTACTCAGTGCTGATTGGCCCTGTGCTGATCACATTCACCCAAAGGAAAAAAAATTTTTTTCTAGCAATACACACCAAACTGAGCATGTGCAGAGTACCTCCTAGGGCTCTGTTCTATCAGCAGATGGATTGGGATAGTATAAGGGGAGGATCAGAGAAGACCAGATCAAACAGTCTTACACAATGCAGAGGATTAACCCCTTAGGTTCCACAGTGAGTATAACAAGCATGCTTTACTGCATATACAGACCGATTTTACTGTTGGGGTTTAGTAACACTTAAACTGAATGGTTTATGTATTGGTTTTACAAACGATTCATTGTCTTGAAATTTATGTGACTTTACTTTGTACCTACAAAAGTTGCCTTATTTACTGTGACAGACTATACAGTGAATAGGCTTAGGCTCTCTTTCAAAATGCCTATTTAATCCACAGATATTGTTTAGAGTAATATAGCCACATTTTTATCTTTAGTATACTTAAAAGAGAAGTATGAAAAAAACATTATACTCACCTAGGTGGATGCAGCATCGATCCACCGCCGGCTCTGCAGGGAGAACTGAGTAATGAGACACCACTGATCATTCAGTTCTCCCCTCTGCTCTGAGCAGAGAGCCATGACTGTCAGACTCCGGCTCTCTGCTTTGCCCCTCCAGTGCTCACCTAAGCGGTGGGCTGTAAAGGGGGCAGGAGGGGCTGGCTCAGGCTCTCTGCGGATTGCTAGGAAGCTGAGCCAGGTGCTATCCACTGCTCCAGGCATCCGGGTGGATTCCAACCAAATGGTTGGGATCTTTTCAGAGCCTGGAATGGCTAAGTGGCATCAGCCCACAGTAGATTTTAGCTCACTGTCGGCTGAAAACGATCACAGAAGTGCAGAACGAACTACAGTTCTGTGACCTACAGAAGTACAGCCAACATAACTTTAGCAATACTTCTCCTTTAAGGGTGCCTCAGGTTTTTTGGAATTCTGACAATGCCCACATTTGCCTTACAAGCAACCCCTATGTCTGTACCCTCTTCCTGCATTGGAGGGTAACATGTTGAAAGGTCAGTCCCTACGCCGATCTTCCAGCACTGAAAGCTACTGATCTCTGCTGTAACAGGCAAAACAAGTGAAGGAAAGCTCTTTTCTTTATGGTGAAGAATTATTCCAGAAATTTACAAAGAAAAATTTAAACAATGATCAAAGTAGAGGGTAAGCTATTCTAGGGTCTTTAAAAGTTTACTTTCCAAATGGAAAGTGCAGGAAGCAGTGAGCAATGCCAAGTGTTTCCTGTACAGAAAGTACTGGGATGGGACTTAAATCCTCAAGCCAACTTTTACTGTGCTGAAGACCAGTCTGTGACATTTTAGAACTCGTTCCATAATTCTCTTTGCATGAGAACCTTGATCTAGTCTCTACCATGTAGGTAAAATGTGACTCATTTACATGACTAGAAGGTAGGTCTGTACATAGAGAATGCCAATGTTATCCAGGAAACGTTGCCACTAGAAGGATAGCCTACAAAATTAAACTTTAAGTGTAATGCCACACCACAGTTCTGCTGAGATGCAATAAAACTCTCCATATCAGTTATATTTATTCCATGAATATTAAATTGATGGATGGTGGACTTCTACCTGTTGCTGCATGGGGGGCAACCTGTACTTGACTGCCAATCACTTTCCTCTTCCTGTGTTCTCAGTGAGAGGGTCTTTGTGCTGAAGTCCCATGATCAGTACAAGACCATGATATTTTTAAAGCATTTCTCCCAGTACCCATGATTTGTAGTGTGTGACATTTTGTCAGATTCAAGCCCAGTATATATGTACCAAAATTTGGCCAGTTCAGCAGGAATAGCCGAAATTCAGTCAGTTTGTACTGCTGTCTGTTCAACAGAAGCTGGTCTAATGATCATGCTGGAAAACCTGCCATTCAATCAGTGTTTGCAGCCAATGGCTACAAGTACTGATCTGTTTTTTCTGGGGGGATGGCCTGCATCAATATCGCTTGTGTGGATGCGGGATCCACTCACGGGTTGTATGAGAAAAAAAAAGTGTGTATACCCAGATAGAAATTCACAACTCAATGCAGACAGAAAAGTTTATTAACCACATGGTTACCGCGCTATAGCTGAATGACGGCGCAGTTGTCCAGTTCTGGAAGGGCGTCATATGACATTCTCCCAGAACGCATCCTCCTGCGTGCCCTCAGCGGCTTGCACCCGATGATCTGTCAGCAGCTGTTACCGAGCAGATTGGCACTGATGATCAGTGCCCTGCAGTGCCACCCACCAGTGCCCATCTGTGTCCAGCAGTGCCACCCACCAGTGCTCATCTGTGCCCCCCAGCAGTGCTGCCCAGCAGTTGTGCCCATCGGTGCCGTCAGTGACCATCATTGCTGCATATCAGTGCAGCATCATCAGTGCCTCCTCAACAATGACCACCAGGGCCGCCTCATAAGTGCCACATCATCAGTGCAGCCTATTAGTGGCCATCAGCGGTGCCTATCCATGCCGCCTATCTGTTCAGCCTCATCAACACACATCAATGAAGGAGAAAAATTACCTGTTTGCAAAACTTTGTAATAGAAACAAAGAAACTTTTTTTTTTGCTCTGTTTTTGCAAAAAATAAAACACCCAGTGGCAATTAAATACCACCAAAAGAAAGCTCTATTTGTGTGAAAAAAATGATAAAAACTTTATATGGGTACAGTGTTGCATGATTGCGCAATTGTCATTCAAAGTCCAACAGTGCTGAAAGCTGAACATTGGCATGGGCAGGAAGGGGGTAAAAGTGCCCGGTAGGCAAGTGGTTAAAGGATAAGTTCACGTTTTTACAAAAAATAATAAATGCACATTTTTTTGCAGGTAAAAAAAAAGTGCATTTATTATTTTTTGTAGTAGGAGCCTGTAAAGCATTGCATCAGCGATCAGCAGATCTCTGATGCCATGCACGTCTCCTGCAGACTGTCAGTGTATCTGCTTGCTCGTAGATCCCGTACAGGCACATCTGACAGGAAGACTCCGTGAACTACCACAGTACTCACAGTGCCATGGTAGTTCATTGAAAACTGCAAGCTGACAGCCGCTAAGGCTGTAGACTTGTAGTCTATTCATTCACAGAACACTGTGAATGAATGACGTGGCCATGTAGACCAAGCCCCACACGGCCGCACTGTTTTCAAAAATTGTCATATGGAGAATGGGGGGGCTGCAGGATTGGAAGTAGATTGCAAGTACATGAAATATGTAAATGATAAGGTAGGTTAAATTATACATCTGTCAACAGTATATGCCAGTCAGCTTTCACTGGGAATGTTGTCAATCATGCAATAAATGTCTATAGTCCCTCCATGACTCCCATTTTTTATCAAATAAGTGCATCTTATCCAGTAGGGTATAATGAATGCGTTCCATGAGCATTACAGCATCAATTCTGTGTAAAACGGAGGCCAAGGGTACAGCATTGGACCTCCAATGTAAGGCAATAGACCATAAAGTGGCAATACATATAGTATGTATCAATCTCATAATGGCATCAGAGACCCCTGGGATATGAGCCCCCAATAGACAGGTCTGTATAGACAATCGTACCGGGGTACCCGCCAGTGAGGTAGCCACCTCAGATATCTCGCACCAAATCAAAGATATGGTTGGGCAATCCCAAAATATATGAACCAAAGTACCTGTGAGGCCACAGCCTCGGAAACATAAAGCGGACGTTTGTGGGAACAACACATGTAGTCTTGATGAGGTGTAATACCATCTGGTTAAAACCTTAAGGGCCGCCTCACGAACAGAAAGAGATCTAGAACATTTACATATGTTATCCACCATGGAATCCCAATCCTCATCCGAAAAAGTGATACCACTATCCTTCTCCCATTTTTGTCTGTATAAAGGGGGTGTAGGAAAAAGACAGATCAAAGATTGGTGATAAAGATCAGAAATAAGACCCCTACCCCTGGGAGAGTCACGGCTGATACATTAAAAAAAGGAAATCGGAGAGGATGGTATAAGGCCAAAATGCGAATTAAAAAAGTGTCTAATCTGTCGGTAATGATGGTACTCACGAAAAGGAACATCAAAAAACACACGCAGCATATCAAAGGTAATGTAAGATCCTCCTCTTTGGAAATCAGATAATCTGATAAAGGAACGGTCATACCACCAGCGAAACATTTGAGGGGAAGAAAAAGCTGCAACAAAAGTAGGATCACCAAAAAATGAGACACCTGGGGGAATAAGAGAGACTAGATTCAATTTAAATTTATATTTGGACCAAAGTGTCAGTGAATGGGTCACTATGGAGTTATGGAAAGTAAGCGATCGAGGGGAGATCTTGGACCACAAAATACCCGGTAAATAGAATGGGCGTATAGACTGAGATTCAAACTTGATCCATGGGGTCTGAGCGTTAATAGTTGCCCATTGCGATAGTTGCGCAAAACGAGCCGAGAGCTAATACAGCCAAAAATTGGGAAGACCTCCTGTCCGTTGTGAGCGGTACAAAATGGATGAAGCAAAACGTGGACGCTTATTACCCCAGATAAAATTGTTAATAGTCCGCTGAAAGTGTTCCAAAAACGTTTTCGAGACCGGAACTGGAAGTGCTCTAAAAAGATAAAGTAGTTTAGGCAAAATATTCATTTTAACCGCCGTGACTCTACCCAGAAAGGAAATAGGGTAACCATGCCAAATCTTCAATAGAGTAGAGAGACGTGATACACATGGTGGATAATTATCAGTAAATATATCCGAGTATCTGGGAGTGAGATTAATACCTAAATAGGATATCCGATCCATGACCCAACGAAATGGAAAAGAACTACTGAGAGATGCACTTAGGGAATCAGGAACATTAACAGGCATAATCACCGATTTGGTATAATTAACAGTAAGACCTGACGCTATAGCAAAATTGTTCAATACGGCACATAAATTAGGCAATGAAGTTAATGGGTTAGTGAGAAAAAGCATAACATCATCGGCATACATGCATATTTTGAAATGTGAAACTAATAATGGGTAACCAGAAATATCCGGATGTGATCTGATCGCTACTGCCAAAGGTTCCAACACCAGCACAAACAAGAGGGGTGAAAGAGGACAGCCCTGACGGGTACCTCTACCCAATGTAAAGAAGTCAGAATTACAGCCAGGAAGCCTTATTCTCGTTTTAGGAGAGTCGTATAGGGCGTGTATACCAGCCAAAAACCTGTAATTTTCTTTTAACAAAAGGGAAGTTATTCTTTTAACCACCTCCCATCTGGCAAATGTAGATACAGTATATAGTAAATATATACCTGTATGTCCTTCCTCATCACCTACTAGTGCATGCTCTCAGGAGCATGCAGAGGCACAATCTATGACTGCTGTGTCCAATGGACACAGTGGATCATAGATCGGAATCAATCAATGAACAATCACAGTGATCACAGTAAAAAGTAGTAAACAATGGCTGTCATTCATGGTGCCATTGTTTACTTCTGTGATTGGTCACAGTAATCACATGGTACAGGGCAAATTATAGTAGCCCAGTACCATGTATCTCTGTCGCCAATTACAGCTATCACAGTAGTTGTCTGCATGAATGACTGTATAAGCAACCACAGTGTAAAAAACATCCAGCTCACTACCAATTGATTGTGTGGACGAAGGAATCCACTGAGTTTTTTTTTCTGTTCAGTCCGCTGATTGAATGAAAAACAATCCATCTATGGCCAGCTTAAAGTGGTTGTAAACTGTTACATATACCTAGTGAATTGACTGGCCTCAGGTGATACACAGATATGAAACAAATCCTACTACATGAGTTGTACCTGTTTATTTGCAGTCTTGTCTTCTCTACATCCATTCAAAGTGCTGAAATAATAAAGCTTGTCTGAGACTTCAGTAAAAAAGGGGGTGGTTACCTGAAATGACACATTGCAGAGCTTAGTGAGCAGAGCTCTGAGAGCTGATTGGAGAGAAGAGACACACCCCTCTCCACAAAGGAACAGAGCTGAGACTGTCAATCTGCTGGAGGTCCCTCCCCTGTCACCATTTTTCTCTTTGAGTAAGAAAACTTGTCAGGAGTGGCTCATGCTGATGGCAGAGGAAGAAATCCGCAGACAGAAATGGCACTTAGTGCTCTTAATTGAGACAAGTACACACTATAGAGGGATAAGCTTTGGTAATATTTCATGTCTGAGGTTTACAACCACTTTAACTGACAGTTGGGCAGCTTGGTCTGGTAAAGGAAGTTGGAAAATGACAGACTTGCTGGCTGGATCAACAGGTGAAAATAACAAATAAAGTGTAAAAAGGAAACTAATGCAGCTACCCTGTCTAAGAATTGGTAAGCTGCAATATATAACATTTTTGGTGTTGGGTTTAATACCAATTTGGACCCTGCACTGAAAAAATGAAGGCTGTCACTGCTGATCTCTGATTTAGAAAAATGCTTGTTCTAATTGTTTCAGCACTTTGAGTTTAAGTAATGGACACCTTGCCATCCTGGAGTGGGATCCAAACCATGCATGCAGCAAATAAAGCTCCCATCCCTCTAGATGTATTCCGATCACATAAGAAGACCAAGGCATCAAACACCACAGTTTTCTACTCTGAATCTTTAACTCTTCCTATCCCTGAGAGGGATCCAGGCTACCAGTGTCACAGATAGCGGTTCCTCCAAATCTGGAAAAGGTAGGTTTCATAATGGGACCAAGGCTGCTAGTGTCATAGGTAGTGCTCACAGTCCCAGTCCTCTAAATCTGGACTGAGATCTGTGGTATTGGGGCTGCCAGTACCACATTTAGTGCTTCTGTCCCTCTGAGTATGGAGATATCTTCATCTTGTTGCAAGACCCAGGCTGCCAATACTGTACTACAGTCAGTTCTCCCACCCCTTCAAGCCTGGACCACTTTAGATTCCACATTGGGAGAAAGGTGAGAGAAGGATGAGGACATATTTATTTTATAGACTGGACTCTTGACCAATCAGAGCATAACATGTGCTTTAAAGTGGAGCTCCACCGAAAAGGGTAAGTTCCACTTTAAGGACTGCTCCCCCGCTCCCCATTAAGGATTGGCACCTTTGGGGAGCGGGTACTCGAATTTGACAGGTACCCGCTTCCACTTCCAGTCCGATCGCCTAGACGAAGCTGCCCTCCCTCTCTGTAGTCAGCTTATGTGTCCATTCTAAAGCTATAAAAATCATTCATGTGGTCCTACAATTTTAACTGTTGTCAATGGGTTGACAGCCTGTTTCCAGGTAACTGTAGCTCAAAGGACAGATGAGCAGCCCTGAATGCAGACAATTTGCATCCAAGGACAAAGTATACCTTATGGCGCTGCTCCAATCTGTGGATGCAAGGAAAAAGATCACTCCACCAGCAAGTGAGAAGAGGGGAGCATAAGTCTGAGCGATTCCTGTGTCAGTCAATACAAGTGAAGGGATGGGCATTGCTCAACCGACCCCAGGAGTCAAATGTTAAGGAATGGGTTTAGCTGCCGTTCTGGCCATGCCCTCTGACACATTTTGCCCTGGCCACCGAGGCTTGGTCACAGAGATCTGAAACGCATCAGTTGGCGTGGCCAGAATGGCGGCTGAGGCCATTCCTTAACAGTCCTTAACATTGGACTGCTGGGGTCAGTTGAGCAGCGTCCATCTTGCTCGATGTGTGCTTACAGGTGCACAGCCACACCGGTAAGCCTATTATTGATTTTTTCAGGCTTCCTGGCTGCAGTGCACAACCCTATCCTATCCGAACCCTATTTGCATAAATAAGTATATGTACTTTCTTGAAGAGAGATTTAGCAAGTGGGAAACTATCTTACAAACACATATATATATATATATATATATATATACACATACATACACACTATGTGTGTAAAAATAATATCTAGCCACCTGGTGCCACTGCTTAGACCTCTAGATTCCCAGTCCTCTGGACTTGTTTGGTCATCTCCGCTCTCTTAGTCCTCCACACTCAGCCGTCTCAACACCCTCAGCCCTCTGGACATGGAATCTCCTATCTCTAGCATGGAACACACCTGTCTCCGAATTGGAGCCATGATCTGCTGTCAGGCCTTTCATTATAAAGGCTGTGTGCACCTGTACACACCCCTTGCTGGTCTACAGCAAGATCTGAACTCTGGGTTGGAGACTAATTCCCCGCAAAACTCTTTGGTGCCTTCAAACTCTGGAACCCAATCAGGGAATACAAAAACCTGTAGAAAACTGAAACATCATTTCTCTCTTTTCTATATCTGAAATTCTGGAGCCCCACACTCTGCATACCTGTGAACCCTGTGTCACTTCTACTTCCATTTTAACAGTGGAAGGGCCTTACACTGTCACCATACACACACAGAGTATGCATTTTTTTTTTACTCACTCTAAAATCTTTTTGCTTGAGTCCATTGAAGGACACAGGATGTAATTAACCTTTGGGTTATACTACCGCCTACAGGAGGACTGGACCCTGGAAAACACAACTGAAAACTGTAGACCAAGCCCTGGTAGCCTTAGTTAGAGTTATAGAGGTCATGATAATGTGAAAATAATGAGCTCTGAGGATTCCAAACCCAGTGGAGAATTGGGCTTCACACTGAAAATTCACTAGTCTTTGACACAAATAAGATTCAAATGATTGCAGTCTGTAGCATCAGCAGAGAACTGACACATTATCCCTTACTTAGGATCTGCTTGTGGAAAATGGATGGCAGAAAGCTTCTGGGCCACTGTGAGTAAAGACATTGCTGCGGACTAATAGCTGTGCAAGTGCAAGAGGGGTACGAAATGGCAGAGATTGCTATATTGTCTACTGCTGTAGTGTCCTTGATATACCACCCATTACCTGTTAACTTCCAGGAAAAGCTGCTATTAGATTAGTGAGATGTTTCTCCTCCAATTATTGCTATTGATCATTTTGGAGTATCCTGTGACCCTAAACCCCTCTTCTGTTAAAGATTTGCAGTAATAAACACTAAAAAACCATCCCCTAGACTGAGCTTTAATTGTTGATGTGTGTGGGACTGAGCCTGTGGGACTGAGCCTGTGTGACTGGTAGCCTCTGTACTATTGTTGGAGACCTAGGTACATTCTCAGTGGCTTCTTTGGAGATGAGCACTACAGTTATGTCCGTGATGTTAAAAGAGAGCCTACATGGCTGCTATGGGGTCTGGAACTGGAAGAGGTCCCCAATAAGATTAACAAGTTAAACAGAGAAAAATGGTGTGACTGTGAAAATAACATATCCATCACTATATAATGTCTTACTTGCCTGCTCAGTGCAATAGTTTTGCTCACAGCAGCCCTGATCCTCTTCTTCTCTGTTCCCCTGCCTGTGCTTCTGGCCCCTCCCTCCTGCCAATTGCCCCCCCCAGAGAAAGCAGCTTGCCATGGGGGCACCCAAGCAGACTTGCACCCAAGCTGTTGCTCTGCGTATCCATTCACATACAGAGCCTCGGCCCCCCCCCCTCTTCATTGGCTCACTATCTGTGATTGACAGCAGTGGGTGCCAATGGCTCCTGCTGCTGTCTCAGCCAATGAGGAGGGAGATTCCCCGGAAAGCCAAGGCTCTCGTGCACATCGCTGGATTGTGATGGGGCTCAGGTAAGTATTGGCGGGGGGCACTGCTGCACACAGAAAGTTTTTTACCATCATGCATAGAATGCATGAAGTTAAAAAACCTTGAGCCTTTGAAACCACTTTAGAACTCCATAAGTTACTGTTGCCCTGTACTCCCGTGACAGTTGTAATCAAGAACAGATGTATAGGGGGAGACTTCAAAGTCCTTTTTGCTCCAGGGACATTACTTACTATTGTTAGGATATGTCCCTTATGCTGCTGGCTCCTGCATTGCATAAAATCTTCCCCCTCCAATTCCCCTTTACCACCATGGCCATAACTGTCCAGTGTAGTTGGCGTTGTTAGCGCTGAGAGCTATAATGGGCATCTATCATGAGGATAACATGATTCTAAGCTGCAGATGTCACCATCGATAGAAGATGTGCTGCAAATATCCCCAGGAATCATTAGCAGAAGGTGAGATGGCGGCATCTGGTACAGCAGGACTGCCCTTGGACTGCCCCTGTGTCTCCTGCAACAAAAAATATTACATGCTAATTTTTTTTACCTGCAAAAAAATGTGCATTTATTATTTTTTCTCAGAAGGTGAACTTATCCTTTAAGAGACAGAGAAAATACTGAAGCAATGTGGCTCTGGACCTTGAAAGCATTCCACAGCTTTTACCAAAAAGTCTGGAATGCATCCCACGCAGAACCCAGTACCCAAAAGTTACTTCCAGGCTATCCCCACAATGTCCAGTTCAAAGTGTTCTGTGATTGGATTAGGTGGAGATTGTGACGTCACCACCCCGCCTCTTCACTTTGTCTAATCAGAGAATGCCTTAATTGAGAGTATCCAAAGGGATTGATTTACTAAGGGTCCTTTCACATGGGCTTTTCATTTTTTTTCATCAGTTCAGTCATGTTTTTTCCAAGAAAAAAACGGTCAGTTCATGTCAGTGTTTCATCAGTTCACATCTGTTTTTCATCAGTTTACATCTATTTTTCATCAGTTTACATCCGTTTTAGTCCATTTACATATGTTTTTTTTGTCAGTTTACTTCTGTTTTTGTCCGTTTACATCCGCTTTTTGTCCGTTGTTCATCAGCTGACATCCGTTTTACATTAGTTTACACCCGTTTTTTATCCAGTTACATCCATTTTCACCCATTTACATCCTTTGTCCGTTTACATCAGTTTTTGTACATTTACATCCATTTTCCATCTGTTTACATCGGTTTTTGTTCGTTTACATCTGTTTATTGTTATTTTACATCTGTTTTTCATCCATTCCGTATTTTTTTTACAGAAGAAAAATAGGGTTTTCTTCCGTTCAAAAAAAGGGATGTTAACAGATAAGGACATTAACGGATGTAAACAGATGATCATCCGTTTACATCCACTAGTCCATAGAAATACATGGGTGTCCATTTTTCATCCGTAAACAGACAGATGAAAAACGGACATATGGAACGCCCATTTGAAAGGGGCCTAAAACCGTAGAGTGTAAAATCTATTGCAGCTGTGCATGGTAGCCAATCAGCTTCTAACTTCAGCTTGTTCAGTTACACTTTTACAAAAAAAAAGTGGAAGCTGATTGGTTTCTATGCAGAGCTGCACCAGATTTTGCACACTCCCTTTTTTAATAAATCAACCCTAAAGTGTTCTGTGAAAGGAACTGCCAACTACAGTGCCTTCTTCAGTGATTTCCAACTTCCATGGGGTTCCCACAAGTATGACATATTCATACTGTACTTACATTGGTCCAAGCAAGCTGTAACCATGTAAAAATTGTCATACCTAATCTTCAGCCTAAACTCTTTTGCAGGCCATAGATGGGTCGAAAATCGGCCGATTTTTCGGCCGAAAATAAAATCGGCCGATTTTCGGATCGTTAGTGGGCGATTTGGTCGGCCGTTTTTCGGTATTTTGGCCGGTTTTTTTTTTCGGTAAAGTTGGAAAAAATCGGCCGATTTTGCCGATCGGCCGATTTTCGCGGCAATTAGTGGGCAAATCGGCCGATTTTTTACCGATAAAAAATCTGCGCATGAGCAGTGACCTGCAAGAGGAAGACAAAAAGAAGAAAAAGAAGAAGACGAAGACGATGAAGAAGAAGAAGAGGAAGAAGAAGAGGATGAAGAAGAAGAGGATGAGGATGATGAAGAAGAAGAGGATGAAGAAGAAGAAGAGGATGAAGAAGAAGAGGATGAGGATGATGATGATGAAGAAGAAGAGGATGAGGATGAAGAAGAGGATGAGGATGAAGAAGAAGAAGAAGAAGAAGAAGAGGAGGAGGATGAGGATGAAGAAGAAGAAGAAGAGGATGAGGATGATGATGAAGAAGAGGATGAGGATGATGATGAAGAAGAAGAATAGGATGAGGATGCAGAAGAAGAAGAGGATGAGGATGATGAAGAAGAAGAGGATGAGGATGATGAAGAAGAAGAGGATGAGGATGAAGAAGAAGAGGATGAGGATGAAGAAGAGGATGAGGATGAAGAAAAAGAAGAAGAAGAGGATGAGGATGAGGATGAAGAGGATGAGGATGAAGAAGAAGAGGATGAGGATGAGGATGAAGAAGAAGAAGAAGAGGATGAGGATGAGGATGAAGAAGAAGAAGAAGAAGGATGAAAATAAGAAGAATTACAGTCCAGCAAAAAGTGTCTCTGCAGAGAGCTCCGCTATTTCTGACAGTTCTCTGACAGTTCCTTGACATTTACAGCGGTTGAAACATTGTATCTATTTGTTTCCGAATAAAAACATCTGTATCCTAAATGGAAACAAATAGATACAATGTTGCAACTTCTATAAATGTCAAGGAACTGTCAGAGAAATAGCAGAGCTCTCTGCAGGGACACTTTTTGCCGGCTCTAGACGGGTAGAAAATCGGCCGATTTTTTTTACCATTGATGGTAACGTCGGCCACTTGAACAACCGATTTTTCGTTTTTTAAAAGAAAAATCTGCAGTTTTTCTCCCCATCTATGGCCTGCATTTGTCTTTGATTCAGAGACCTCTATACAACACATTAGGGTTGAGTTAAAAAATAGCAAAATCTGGTGCAGCTGTGCATAGAAACCAATCAGCTTCCAGGTTTTTGTTTTGTCAAAGCTTACTTGAATAAGCTGATTGAAGTGTTAGAAGCTGATTGGCTACCATGCACAGCTGCACTGGATTTTGCACTCTCCTGTCATAGTAAATCAATCTCATTATGCTCTAATTTGATATTACCAGAATGGTATTTTAAAAAGGTGAAGTTCCGCTGTTCTACCTATCCCCCCCCGCATCCAGGGCTGCTGTTAGAAACCATGGGGCCCCATACAGCCAACCTGACAGCCCCCCCCCAAAAAAAAATAAAACCCACAGTTTACTATACTTCAGTTATGAATGAACACAGTGAGTGATTGGTACTGATTGCTCATTGTGTTCATTCAGGAAAGGAAGGGGCTGGTAAATGTGACGTATTTACTGAAAGCTTCCCCCACTCTCTATCCTGAAGGATCCTTTTGTCCTAGTGCCTACAGCTGCCAGTGGGAAGGAAAGGGGGGTAGCTGGCAGCACTGTGGGGGTGGGGGGCCTGGGCAGCATGGGGAAACACATGGTGCACAAGGAGGGTGATGTGGGGCAGTTACTGGAACTGATCCCCTGTATGGCGCTGTCGCAGCAGCTGAAAGCCAACGAGAGGTAGAGGAGAAGAAGTCAGCTATCAGATGCTGCAGAGAGAGCCATACAGGGGATCGGTTCCAGTACTCATCCCTCCGCTGTTCCCATCACCCTCCCTGCCAACATCTGATTCATCCAGCTGTCTGGGCCCCCCTGCTGGCCTGGGCCCCCTACAGGAGGACTGGTGGTACCCCCTTATCCACAGCCCTTCCTGCATCTTCCTCTGTTCTATTTGGAACTTAATTTTTTTTTGGGGGGGTAGCTGGTACCTAGTTTTGACAGGTACCAGCTCTCACTAGACAATCCGAGCAGAAGCTGTTTTCTCCCCCCACCCACAGTCTTCTGGGACACTTCACAGGTTCAGCGTGGCTTGCGCATGCGCAGGGGGAACTGGTTGTGAAACCGCAAGGAGTCACAGGCAGCTCCTGGCACTGAGGACACGAAGACCAGCAAAGATTCAGACTGGGTGAGGATGGAACTGGATCCCTGGATAGGTGTCTGTTTAATAAAAGTAAGAAGCTACAATATTTATAGCTGTCGACTTTTTCATTTTTGCAGATCTGACTGAAGAACAGCTTTAAATTGATGCATTTTTACATATGACCACTAGAGGGGGGAATTTAGTATCGAAACTACAGTACAAATGAATAGTAAATGAATTGGTTTTAAGTTTACTGCACTTTATTCTGCCTTTTCCTTATCCTCTGCACACTGCTACACCTATTTTGTGGCTGTATGGTTTGGAAGGCTTATAAAATGTTATTAAGAAGACCTTCCATAAAAATGCAAGCTCTGCTTATTCTTTAGAAGCTCACTCCCATGTAAAAACATGGAATTATATTTAACAAAAAAAATCATACTTTAGAAGAAACGTAAAAAAAATACTTGTCACACTTTTACATGTGAGCAATGTCTGACAGTATTTTGTTACATTTGAGCAATCTCTGACATTCATTTGTTACAGGAGAGCAATCTCTGACAGTCTTTTGTTACAGGTGAACAATCGCTGCCAGTCTTTTGTTAAAGGAGAGCAATCTCTGACAGTCTTTTGTTATAGGTGAACAATCTCTGACAGTCTTTTGTTACAGGTGAACAATCTCTGACAGTCTTTTGTTACAGGTGAATAATCTCTGACAGTCTTTTGTTACAGGTGAACAATCTCTGACAGTCTTTTGTTAAAGGAGAGCAATCTCTGACAGTCTTTTGTTACATGTGAATAATCTCTGACAGCCTTTTGTTACAGTTGAGCAATCTCTGACAGTCTTTTGTTATAGGTGAACAATCTCTGACAGCCTTTTGTTACAGGAGAGAAATCTCTGACCGTCTTTTGTTATAGGTGAACAATCTCTGACAGTCTTTTGTTACAGGCTAGTAATCTCTGGCATTCCATTGCTACAGATGACCAATTTCTAACATTGACCAATTTTCTAACAGATGACCAGTTTTTTTCTAATATGCGCTCAATCTCTGACAGTCCGTTGTTAGAAGACAGTCTTTTGTTACCGGAGAGCAATCTCTGACAGTCTTTTGTTATAGGATAGCAATCTCTAACAGTTTTTTGTTACAGGTGAACAATTTCTGACAGTCTTTTGTTACAGGAGAGCAATCTCTGACAGTCTTTTGTTACAGGTGAACAATCTCTGACAGTCTTTTGTTACAGGTGAACAATCTCTGACAGTCTTTTGATACAGGCTAGTAATCTCTGACATTCCATTGCTACAGATGACCAATTTCTGACAGTTTTTTTCTAACCGGCTGTGACAGCTTGCAGCTTTGCAGCCGGGTGCCCACTGCGCATGTGCGAGAAGCGCTGCGCTTTGTGAATGGCCTCGAAGTCTTCTGGGATCTGTCACCTGTCCCGGAAGACTAAGGGGAGAGGAGGGGGGGACAAGTTACGCTTCCAATCACCTTAGGCGATTGCAGTGGAAGTGGGATTGAGTACCTGTCAAATTCGTGTACCCGCTCCCCAAAGTTGCCAATCCTTAATGGGGAGAGGGGGGTAAAGACTTAAAGCGGAACTTCCCCTTTTGGGTAGAGCTCCGCTTTAAGAAGCACACTCTATTTTATATTTAATCACACCTTCTTAGTCTCTCTGCCTTGAATTATGGCCTAGTAAACACTTGCATGGCTTGCTGCATGTCAGTACAATATTTCTTGCTCTTGACTGTGACAAATTTAAATAAACTGAAATACCAAGATACAGGTACACTGGAGTGCTTAAAAGATGACACACGTTGGGTTGCAGGCAGCAACACAGAGAGAGTTAGTGGAGATAGCAGAGAAAGAAACACTGAGGGTCACAGGAGTGGGATTAACACAGAGAACAGTGGCATAGAGGAACACAAGGAATTTGAGCCACTGGAGGTAGGGGTGGTTCTGGCTGCTATGTGTAGATGTGTTGCTCTAACACCATTAGCCCTTTACAACCTCTGTGATTGGTTGTGGTGGAGGCAGAAAGCTGTCAGCTGTACACAAATGGAAAGACCACACTGAGGTGTAGAACAGGTGAGTGTGACGGAGGGCTTGTTCATAACATTTCTATTGTGTTGCGTTTTTCTGCACACCACTGCATATGTATGGTGTAAACAGGGCACATAGAAAGCAACTGTTACACCACACATGGTGTGCAGGAAATGCAGATCAACAGACACGGTGTGAGCAAGCTTGAGTGAGCGTTGTTAACTCTCTTAATGAGTATAACTATGCATTTCTAGCACCTCTGCAACCTGGGGTCCAGTACGCCTTGCTTTAGCAGGTACCTGTTCTCCATAGTCTGAGTTACCTGTCAGGGTGCTGCTGCTTTCTACAGGTTTGTATTTGGAGGTAGATTCTGTTGGTGAGGCTTCCCCTGCTCTCTAAACTGACATGCTCAGAATCCTGTAGCCTCCTCATAAGTGTACCTTTTCTGGGACATTTTGGGTACTAAATTTACAGGTGCGTAGTGGCGACTATGGAAAAAAGAGCTCCTGGCTAGCAATTAGAGACTGCTTGCATGCTAGAAATAAAACTGCTAGTGCTAGCAGAGATCAGGCCTGACTCTGATAATGTTGCGGTTTTGTGTAAAATGTATCAGAGTTGTCAGTGATCAGAAAATTTATACTGACACTGCACTTGTTTGGGGGTGAGGGGGGCAGGGAAAATAAACACAAGTGATCGAAGCTGATCCTGCTAACGCCCGGTTTTTGGAGACACTATGCTAATGGGGAAACTAGTATAGTTCTGATCGTGATCAAAATACGAATCCGTTCAGACACTATACTAGTAATGGCGGTGATCAGTGACTTATAGTGTGATTGTGAAAGTGTGCTGGCAATCTAGCGCTAACTGACCCTTGCTGGGAGGGACGCTAACTGAAGCTATTCTATCTAATGTCGGTAGTGACACTAATACCTTTATCATTGAAAACTGCTGTACACTAACACTGTACTAATGGAACTGTCCGGGTAACAGGAGTGATCAAGGGTTACTGGAGGGGAATTCAAGGGGTGAAATGTGCCTAAACAGTGTAAGTGTACTTACACTTACCCATTTTTAACTCACTGCGATGTTGCTCTCTTCTTCTCCTGAATTGGTTCTTCTCCTCCTGAATCCCAATTCAGGAGGAGAAGAACTGAGAACATCTTGTGTCTGTGTTTACAAACAAGACAAGGGATCGTTCTCTAATTGGCTACAACTGATTAGCAGGTGTCAGTCAAAAATCATTGGCTGGGACCTGCTGACAAACTTGTGTTGTAGCAAATGACAGCACGGGCTAGCAGGGAGCATGTGCTTTTGCACCCGCAAACCTGAAAATTCCTGGCAACGTACAAACTACTGTAAAACTACCGTGGGCAGGCAGCAAGTAGTTATAGTAGAATTATAGGCAAAACTTTTTCTCGCATTGGGAAGATTTACCCTCACTTCCTCTCCAACAGCCAAAACAGAAAGTGATAGGTCAATCCCTGCAAATTAAAAGAATCTATTGGGGCCCCCCAGGTCACCAGAACTAGTCCCCCCATTGGAAGATGTCCCCTCTATTACTGTTCTGAGAACAACCCAAAATTTGGGATTTTCTTTTACTTACACTTTTGATGATAACAATAAACAGGATAAATAGAGAGGGTGAATCTCCAGGGGACACAGACAGCAATAAAAACCTGACAGGTGTTCTAATCCATCTCCACTCTATCCAAAATAAAAAAAATTGCATTTAGTTATACTTTAACAATGTGCATTCCTAGGAACCTTTAAAAATCTGAATTCATGAGGCAGGGGAGGTGACTTAAGCTTACAGACATAGTGCAGGGGTCAGGTGTGTAGTGTACAGTGTGAGTTTCAGGTGTATGTAACATACATAGTTTACCACTTCAAGTCTGGACACTTTCACCCCCCTCAAGTCCAGGCCAATTTTCAGCTTTCAGCACTATCACGCTTTGAGTGAAAAATTACTCATGGAACACTGTACCCATATGAGGTTTTTATAATTTTTTGGAGACAGATAGAGCTTTCTTTTGGTGGTATTTGATCACCACTGGGCTTTTTTATTTTTTGTTATATAAATTAATAAAGACTGAAAATTTTGAAAAAAAATTGGAAAATTTCCTATCAAATACTTATCGTAATTTTCCTTTCCTGATGGACTCCATGGCAGCATACGTATGGGTTAGTCCCGCCCTCTCTTCTCCTATAAGACCCCACTCCAATAAATCTTTGCTCCTCGCCAGGGGCCATGTTCCATAACTAGCCTACTCATGGCATTGGAAGGGTACTCCTGCTGCCATGGAGTCCATCAGGAAGGGAAAATTACGGTAAGTATTTGATAGGAAATTTTCTGTTTTCCTGACAGACTCCATGGCAGCATAAATATGGGAAATAACTAACCATGCACACATGGGTGGGCAGTTACTCAAACAAAGACTTTAATTTGCCTGGTTGACAGACAGGACATTGAAACCAAAATTAACAGAGGATAAGGAGGCAGGCTCTACACAGTAATGGGCCATAAAAGTGTGGCTTGAGAACCTTGAGGCCGCTCTGTAGATCATCTCAAAGGCGACATGCCGGGAGGATGCCCGGGACGTAGCCACACTTCTGATTGAGTGTGCGGTCACCGCCTCCGGTGACGCCAAGCCCTTAGTTCTGTAGGCCATTTGGATGGTCTGGACGATCCAGGCTGTGAATGACCTGGGAGACGCCTGAGCTCCTTTACTCTTCCCATGGTAAAGGATGAATAGACAGTCTGACCTGCGAAAGGATGCTGTGACCCGCAAGTATAGCCTTAAGGTCTCACCTACGTTCAGGGGGCGAGCGTCATTGACTCCAGAGGCTATAAATGTTGGCAGGACAATCTCTTGGTTCCCGTGGAAGACCAAGATCACTTTAGGATTTAGGAGCACACCCCGACTGATGGGCTACGGGCGTTACTAGTTCCAATTTCTTTCAGGGACTCTTGAATGACTCGTCTGATCAAAGCCTCCACCTGTTGGTTGGCGCTTTCTCTCTCGCCAGTCGCCCGTGCAAAACAGGAGTTACATAATGACCTGTCGTCAGGAACCTGAGAATCGCACCCCCAGCAAGTCTTCCTGGCTGGAGTGCCCCTTATCGTGATGCCTGGAGGAGGAGCGAGAGCTTCTCTGATGATGCCTGAAGCTGGAAGGAGACCTGCAGCGCCTGGATTTAGAGGACTAATGATGGCGCCAAGACCTGAATGCACTTCTGTCATCGTGCGCTGTATAGTGGTGATCAGACCTAGAAGGGCTGAGAGAGAGAAAAAAAAAGACACCGAGTGAGGGATAGTTAAAAGCCACAGAAAAGCACCAGTGGGGGATCAAGGGGCTAAAATCGTCCATCCATACCTACTGCACAGGGGCTGGCTACAAGGAGGCAGTGACACATCCATGCCAGGTCAACTGCCAAGGCAACCAAGCTGTAAAAAAAAAAACCACATGACATGCAAAATCCCTGCAGACCACCAGGGGGGGGGGGGGGGGGGCGGAGGGACAGGTACTGACCTTCAAAGTGGACCACAACGCTTGGGGAAGCTTCCACATTCAGCCTGCAGGATTTCCCAAGGAAAACAGATCTGACATCTGTTTAAATTTGCTGCCAAAGCTGTAACGTCACCGCTGCCGTACTGCGCATGCGCTAGACCACGGGCCACCTGCGCAAGCGCCACTATTTTGTCAAACTGTGGGTCTTGTTGTAACAAGTGGCAACAAGCCATGAAATATGCATCAATGTTTTTAAAGTGATTCTAAAGCCTTACATTAAAAAACAAAACAAAAACAAACATATCTATACTTTCCTGCTGTGCACTGTGGTTTTGCACAGAGCAGCCCAGATCCCCCTCTTCTTGGGTCCCCCACCAGCACTCCTGGCCACTCCCTCCTGTCAGATGCCCCTACAGCAAGCAGCTTGCTATGGGGGCACCCGCTGCTCTGTGTGTACATTCACACACAGAGCTGTGGATTTCCCCCCCGTGATTGACAGCAGTGGGGAAACAATGGCTCCTGCTGCTGTCTTAGCGGAAAAAGGTGCACAAGCAACAGGGATAACCGCAGCCTTGAGAGGATTGTGGAGGAAAGGCCATTCACAAAGAGTGCAGCACGGCTGGGGTCAGTGCTTCAAGAGCCACCACACACAGACGTATCCAGGACATGGGCTACAACTGTCACATTCCATGTCTTACCTGGGCTAAGGAGAAAAAGGACTGGACTGTTGCTCAGTGGTCCAATATCCTCTTTTCGAATGAAAGTAAATTTTGCATTTCATTTGAAAATCAGATTCAGGAGGAAGAGTGGAGCGGCACAGAATCCAAGTTGCATGAGGTCCAGTGTGAAGTTTCCACTGTCAGTGATGATTTAGAGAACCATGCCATCTGCTGGTATTGGTGCATTGTGTTTTATCAAGTCCAAAGTCAGCGCAGACCTCTATCAGGAAATTCTAGAGCACATCATGCTTCCCTCTGCTGACCAGCTTTATGGAGATGCTGACTTAATTTTCCAGCAGGACTTGGCACCTGCCCACACTGCCAAAACTACCAATACTTGGTTTAACCACTTGCCCTCCTGAGGATTTCCCCCCCACTTCCTGTCCAGGCCATTTTTTGCAATACGGTGCTGCGTTTTTTTAACTGGAAATTGCGTGATCATGAAACGCCGCACCCAAATAAAATGTTTTTCCTTTTTTCCCCTTTTTTTCCCACAAATAGAGCTTTCTTTTGGTGGTATTTGATCGCCTGTGCGTTTTTTATTTTTTGCACTATAAACAAAAAGACACCGACAATTTTGAGAAAAAAAACTGTTTTTTTAAACTTTTTGTTATTAACTAGTTGCCGACTGCAGGTAGCCGAATGACGGCTACACTACGGCTGTCCAGTTCTGGGAGGCCGTCATATGACGACCTCCCAAAACGCGCTATCCTGCGCACCCCCGGAAATCTCTGTGATCGCTGTGTCCTATGGACACAGCTGACCACGTGATGTGGTAAAAGGCCAATCACAGCGGCCTTTTACCACCTGATGAGCTGTGTCCAATGACACGCTAATCACCGGGAAACGCATTTGCCGCTTCTTGGCTGCACTCTCCTCACGCTGTCGACGCGGGAGGAAAGTACTGCTGAGAACCGGCAGATTTCAGAGCAGGGATCGGCACCGATCATCAGGGCACTGATGATCAGTGCCCTGATGATCGGTGCCCAGCAGTGCCACCCACCAGTTCTGCCCACAAGTGCCGCCCACCTGTGCCCAGCAGTGTCACCCATCTGTGCCCATCAGTGCCACCCACCTGTGCCACCCACCAGTGCCCATCAGTGCAGCCCACCAGTGCCGCCAGTCAGTTCACAGCAGTGCCGCCTATCAGTGTCGACCAGAAGTACCCATCATCAATGCCAGCTCATCAGTGCCGCCTATCAGTGCCGCCAGTCCGTGCCACCTCATTAGTGCTGCCTATCAGTGCCGCCTATCAGTGCCCATCAGTGCTCTCTATCAGTGCAGCCTCATCAACGCACATCAGTGAAGGAGAAAAATTACCTGTTTGCAAAATTTTATAATAGAAACAAAGAAACTTTTTTTTTTTGCTCTTTTTTTGTTTATAGCGCAAAAAACAAAACACCCAGCCACAAGTAAATACCATCAAAAGAAAGCTCTATTTGTGAGAAAAAGAGTATAAAAATTTCATGAGTACAATGTTGCATGACCGTGCAATTGTCATTCAAAGTGCGACAGCGCTGAAAGCTGAAAATTGGCCTGGTAAGGAAGGGGGTATAAGTGCCAGGCAAGTGGTTAAACATGTCCAGTAAAAAAACAAAAAAAAACTAATTTCATCATAAATTCAGGCCAAAATGTATTCTGCAACATCTCTTTGCTAAAAAAAAATCCCAATTAATGCAAATGTATTGGTTTACGTGAACGTTATACCGTTTACAAATGGCGGCACTGGAAATTTTTTTACTAGTAATAGCGGCGATCAGCGACTTATAGCGGGACTGTGGTGGGCATACTGGGGGGAACTGTCTTGGTGTCACTGACATCCCCAGTGACACCAATACAGTGATCAGTGCTAATAAAAAGTACTGACACTGTACTGATGACACTGGGCAAGAAGGGGTTAACATGTGGGGCGATCAAAGGGTTAACTATTTGCTGTTTCACTATGTGTGCTTCACTGTATGCACATTGCTTTGTACAAACCAGTGTGTAGGAGCTGACGGGAGAGATCTATGTTGTTTATACACAGGTTTCTCCCCTGTCTGAGATACTTGGCGATCACTGGGTGCCTGCTGGGACCTTGTGATTGGCAGCTGAGGCCACGAATGGCGGTGCGTGTAGGGCGCACATGCCCCTATATATAGGTGATTTTGCGCACCTCTGCTGCCCTGTAGCAGTATTTCTGTTATAGGGCAGCGTGGAACCGGTTAATGATCGTGATATCACTGTGCTTGATTGGCCAGCAAGCTCGCCTGACCTAAACCCCATAGAGAATTTGTGGGGTATTGTCAAGAGGAAGATGACAGACATCAGGCCCAACAATGCAGATGAGCTGAAGGCCACTATCACAGCAACCTGGGCTTCCATAACACCTCAGCAGTGCCACAGGCTGATCGCCTCCATGCAAAAGGAGCCCCGACCAATAATGAGTGCACACTATACTGGACATGGACGTACCTTTCAGTAAGCCAATATTTCTGTATTAAATATCCTTTTTTCATTGGTTTATGTACTATTCTAATTTTCTGAGATAATGGATTTTGGGTTTTCATAATTATCAAAATTAATAGAAAATGCTTGAAATATATCACTCTGTGTGTAATGAATGTATATGAGTTTTACTTTTTGAATTGAATCAATGAAATACATTAACTTTTTGATGATATTCTAATTGAGATGCACATGTAAATTTAATTTGTGTACAGCATTGCATTATTGAGCAATTACCAGTTAAAGTAGCACAGTGCTGAATAGCAAAAATGATCTGTTCATGAAGGGGGGGGGACTTTCTGGAGCTCAAGTGGTTAATTCTAGGGCAGAAGGTGGGGGAGGGGGGCAAACATTATTTCTGCATAGAATACACATTGTTCTGAGGTGTCCTGACAGGACCTTACAACAGGCACCTCATTGCCCTCTCTCCTGCCTTGGAATTTCTCTTTCTTCGGCGCAACCAACTTTTTCTTGCGACAAAATAATTAATGAAACACCTCTGCCTACTTCCTCCCCTTCGCTGACATCCTGTAATAGGAAATGACAGGCATGTGGGCATCTTGCCCACATCCATTATGGCCGCTGGGTGGCTACGAGCTGCTGGCCGGATCACGTGGGCCGCTGGCTCCCCAGCAGACTGGGAAGGCCCCAGTGACGACTCGTACGTGAAGTATCCCGTCGTTCTCGCGGAGGAAGGGAAGTGTGTGTGGTGGAAGTGCTGGCACGCTGCTCTGTCACTGCTCACGCGAGGCGTGGAGTCGTCAGGTGACGGTGCGTGGCGTCAGCCATCTTGTGTTGTTGGGCTTGTGGATTCGCTTCGGGTGAGAAGCTGAGAGAGAGGTAACAGGGCGAGAGAGGGAGCTGAGGCTGGGTGGGTGGTTGCGGGGGGGAGACCACCGACATGGAGTCCCAGAGAGGGGAGGGAGGCCGGGGACAGGGACACGTGTGCTGCACATTGCACTCCATAACATATGCCGAGTGTGTCAGCCTTCACTCTTCCTGAACTCTGTGTGCACCTCTGCTGTCACCTCCATTCTCAGGACATGGGAGTCAGCCCTGATATACAGTGAGGGATTAGAATGAACTTCACCAGACATACACCACCACTCATTCCAGGAATCACTGACAACTGATCTCTAGTCCATCACCCAGTCTACATGACCCACACGGGGAAAGGCCCTTCCATTGGTATTAGGAAATCACGGCTATAAGCTATTGATCGCTTCTCTGTTTCCACCATACAACTTCATCATCTGATCTGTCAAAGTATAATGGGGACTCAAAGTGTCTCAGCACTGCCCATCAATCGACCGCTTTCTGCCCTGGCTGATTGACTTGATTAGAAATCAATCGGAAGGGATGTTATGACTTTTGGATTGCTTTCCCATTCAATTGGATGATAAAATCAAAGTGTGTACAGCCACACTTCCCGTCCCAGGAGCGCACATTCCTGCTCGGGATTTTTGGGGGTGTCTTACATTCATTTACATGTGTTGTGCATGGACTGCCCCTTCATGCGTTTGTTACACAAAAGAAGCCCTTTCACCTTATTAAAGTGGAGTTCTGTCCCCCTCCCCCCCCCCCAAAAAAAAAAGTTAGCAGCTACAAATACTGTAGCTGACCTTTACAGTGTTACTAAACCCAGGACCCTGCATTCACTATATCTGCTCTCCCACAGTACACACAACATAGAAGTGCAATTATTTTAGTAATTATAAACTGCCAAATACCTTTTCTCATCAGCAGTTAGAGCAGTCTTGTGACTTCTATCAGTGTCCAGCCGAGCACTGGTTAAAGCTTGTAGGAGGAGTTTTCATTCTCTAGGAGGATGCAGAACCCCTGACCTCTGCCTGGACAGTATTGATTGGCTCTGTGCCGATCACATGCACTCTCCCGAGAAAAACAAAACTCTAGCAATACATACTAAAGTGAGCATGTGCATAGTGACTCCACAGGATGTTTTATCAGGGGATAAGAGGGGGAGGATCAGAGAAGTCAGAATCAAACAGCGTTTTTACACAATGCAAAGGATTAGCCCCTTAGGTTCCACAGTGAGTATAACAGGCATGCTTTACTGCATATATAGACTGATTTTACTGTTGTGGGTTTTGTAACACTTTAATATTAGGGCACTTACCTGTCCAGGAATCCAGCGGTGTCCTCACCCCAAGCCGATTCTTCAGTTGGCTGTCAGGTGCTGGCGCCGCCATCTTGACTAGAATGCATGTGTACAATCCATGTATAAGTGGGTGCTGCAGTGACCGTCGGCTAGAACCAAACAGAATCAGCAAGGGAGAAGAATGTCACCAGCACACCGAGGATCACCAATATGGGGCCAAAAGTTTTAATGAGCGATCACATAGTTACAGCAAGGCAACGTTTCGGAGTCTCGCAGGACCCCTTCAACATGCCTGAAGAGGAGGTCCTGCGAGACTCTGAAACATTGCCTTGCTGTAACTATGTGATCGTTCAATAAAACTTCAGAATCTGAAGTTATGTATTGTATTTGTTTTTTATTTTCAAAGGAAAACTGTACTGATTAAACAAAAATCATACAATCTGGTATCGTACAAGAGAAATTTCCGTGCTTGTCCCTTCTAATTATTTTGGATGAAAGCTGTATTATCGATCAGATTATTGTACGATCGATTTGAAAGCGGCATTTTTTTTTCTTACAATTTTTTTTGTGTATACTAGGCTTTAGTGTGAATGTAGACTTAGATCTGCCACCAGTTATGTAGTACAAGGGGCCTGCCTGAGTGGCCACCAGGTGAAGAGATTGTTTATGTCGTTCACACTGTGTGGACTTACAGACAGATTTCCTCATGGATAAATACAGAACTGCAGGGACACACAGACAACAGTTGTTTTCTGTGTGTCTGGCTCACACTAGAATGTGGAGTTTGCCTGCACTCCAAAGCTGTGTGATAATATGCTACATGTCTCACCTCTCTGGATGGCACTGCTGTGCAGTGAGATAAATGAAGTGATCCACATAAAGTTCACTCAAAAAGAAAGGGAGCCGTGTGATGTGGGAAAATGTCGTCATCACACCGCTCCCCCTGCACGTAGTTGCAGCTGAAACTGCTGGTGGCCACACTCTGAACCACTCTGGTGTAGGATCCTGTGAATTGGCCCTTAGGTGTGTCCTCTTTACACGTAATTTTGACAGTTCTTTGTTTATTAATTACAAGTACTTGTATAGCGCTGTCAATTTTCGTAGCACTTTTACATATACAGTATATTGTACATTCACATCAGTCCCTAACCCTCAAGGGGTGTACAATCTAAGGTCCCTAACTCACATTCATACATACACATACTAGGGTCAGTTTAGATGGGAGCCAATTAACATACCAGCATGTCTTTGGAGTGTAGGAGGAAACCGGAGTACCTAGAGGAAACCCACGCAGGCACAGGAAGAACATGCAAACTCCATGCAGGTGGTGCTGTGGTTGGGATTCAAATCAATGACCCTAGTGCTGCCAGGAAGAACTTAATTCAAAAGGGGATATTCTGCTTCTCCACTCCTCTAAACCCCCGCCAACTTTTGGACATATTGTTTGGGAGGGGGGAGCAGGGACCTGGTTTTAATAGGCCATCCTTTCCTACAGGCGTTCCATATGTCCGTTTTTCATCTGTTTATGGAGGAAAAATGGATACCCATGTGTTTCTATGGACTAGTGGATGTAAACGGATAATCTGTTTACATCTGTTAATATCCGCATCTGTTAACATCGGTTTTTTTTTTTTTAAATGGAAGAAAACCCTATTTTGCTTCTATTACAAAAAATGGAACGGACGTGAAAACGGACGTGAACTGATCCGTTTTTTTTCTTGGAAAAAAGGTGACTGAACTGATAGCAAAAAAAAAAAAGGCGCCTTACTGACAGCCTCCCAGATGCTCCCTGGGAAGGTTTTATTCTTGGGAATAAAAACTTTTTTTTTTGTTCTAAACCGATAATGCCACATGGTGTTTGCATCAGACGAGTATATGACATCATGTGGCGTACGACATTTCTTTTTTTTTTTAATCATATGATTATATTGTAGTACATGCACAATATGAGGCCAGAGGCTCAATGTATGGACTGGTTGAGAATAAAGAAGAAGAAGCTGTCTGCTGATGACATTCTTAAAAAAAACAAACCAAAACAAAAAAAGAAGAAACACTGGTTTGGCATCGCGGGTTTCTGACCGACAGTAGGACCCCGTACTGAGAGACAAGGGATGTGGCGCAATATGTCTTGTGTCCTATTAGTTTAGTTCACACCAGCACTCTGCATTGGTGTGCACTGGGAAAGAAAGTAAAAATGCAGCAGGTTGCAATGCACATGTTCCATCACAACGCATTGCAGTGCAATAAAAGTTATGAAATATTTTTTAAACACCTCAGTAAAGTTGCAAAAACAAAAGTAAACAGTGTGATGCCGCATACCACATTGCACTGCTCCTGCACAGCGCACGCCAACGGCTGCAAATTATAAAGATTATAATACATGTTGTTGTGAATAGCTCCCTCATCTGCCACAAATTGATAGCAAGAATATAATTCAAAGTGTAACTAATCCCCAGAACAAAAATGTAATACTGCCGCTTACCAGTCCTTAGATGTCATAGCTCCACCGGCTTTCTTTGTTCAGGCTTGTTTTCTTTTCTTTTTACACGGTGATCCTGTCGCAATCACTTCTTGTCTTGGGCTATTAACAATCACTTACTGTATCTATGGCAGAGAGGAGTAGGCTGCTCTCCTGATTTGGACTACAAAAACATTGTCACAACACATCGTGCCCTCCTCCTTTTCAGCGCACATTATTCAGAGTATAACGCATGTTGCTGTTCTCAATGGCTCCTTTTTCTGTCACAGATTGAATAATAGCAAGAAAGTAATTTAAAGTGTTAATGTATCTAAACCCAAACACAACTATGTAATATGTTGGTAAGCAACACCACTCATGGGTTTGGAATGGGGAAACATGCTGTATTCTGGGATGCCAGGGGTGAGCACCTAGTGGTCAGAGTGTCCCAGAACTTGGGCAGCTCATGCTTCCTTCAGTGGGAGTTTTTCTGGCAGACTTTGGGATTGTACGTCGTGGACTAATGGTATGGCTTTAAACTGACCATTCTGCACAGTGTTTTCTTAGTTTTTTTTTTTTTTTTTAAGTTGAGTCTATCTTTTAACAGCTCAGTTGCCCTGCCTGTGTAGTTTACCTCTGATGAGCTTGGTTGCATCTAAGGAACAAACTATCATTGGAGACTGTATTTTGGCCAGTATGGCTGTGTTGTGCAAGAGTTGCTAAGTTAGGTATTGTCATCATAAGGCTCCATGTACACGGGGCGTTTTAACCACATGCCGCCCAGCCACTGTAGAAATACGGCGGCAGGGTGGCACGGCTGGGCAAAAGCACGTTTTAAAATGCGCTTTTGCAAAACAGGTGGGGGGCACGCACGAGGCACGCCGCCACCCTACCTGCACTGCCAATTCCGGCCGCAGATGTCAGTCAATGGGTCACAGCCGGTCATTACCGGCTGTGTCCCGCCGATTAGCGGCAATCACTGACAGAGAGCAGGGCTGCAGTAGCTCTGCTTTCTGTCAGTTCCCTGACAGGCTGATGGGAGAGAAGAGTTTATCTCTCCTACACACCCCGCCCCCTAGTAAAACACTCCCCTCACACAGTTAACCCTTTCAGTGAATAAAAAAGTTAACCCCTTCCTCCCCAGTGCCATTAGTACAGTGTCTGTTTTTTTTTTTTTTTGCAGTGATCACTGTATTGGTGTCAATGGGGATGTCAGTGACCCCAAATCAGTTCCCCCCCAGTGTCAGAATGTCCGCCGCAGTCCTGCCATAAGTTGCTGATCGCCGCCATAAGTCACTGATCGCCGCCATTATTAGTATAAAAAAAATTAAAAATCGGAGTATCTTTCCCGCTATGTGTAAACGCTATAACTTTCACGTAAACCAATTAATTTACACGTATTGGGTTTTTTTTTTAGCAAAGACATGTCGCAGAATACATTTTGGCCAAAATTTATGACGAAATTTGATTTTTACATTTTTTTTTACTGGACATGTTTTATAGCAAAAAGTCCAAAATATTGGTTTTTTTTTTCTCAAAATTGTCAGCCTTTTTTTTTTTAATAGCACAAAAACCGCACAGGCGATCAAATACCACCAAAAGAAAGCTCTATTTGTGTGAAAAAAAGGGCATAAATTTCATTTATGTACCGTATTACATTACCGCGCAATTGTCTGTTTAGCGCAGCGCTGTATAGCAAAAAAATGGCGTAAATTTCAGTATCTATACCATAGTTTGTAGTCGCTATAACGTTCACACAAAGCAATCAATATACACTCATTGGGATTTTTTACCAAAAACATGTAGCAGAATACATTTTGGCCTAAATTTATAACCAACTTTGTGTTTACTATATATTTTTTATAGCTGAAAGTAAAAAATATTGTTTTTCTTCCAAATTTTTGGTCATTTTTTTGTTTATAGTGTGAAAAATAAAAAGCGCACAGGTGATCAAATACCACCAAAAGAAAGCTCTATTTGTGTGAAAAAAAGGACGTAAATTTCATTTGGGTACAGCATTGCATGACCGCGCAATTATCAGTTGAATTAGTACAGCGCCGAGTAGCAAAAAGAGGCCTGGTCAGGAAGGGGGTTAAATCCTGTGGAGGGCAAGTGGTTAGTAATGCTGGTAGCGTTAGCTATGTAAAGTCGTGTGTAAAAAAACACATTTTTTTTTTTTAGCGTTCTTGCATTAGCATTTAGCCTTGTTTTTCGCATTTGCGTTTTTAGCACTTTATTACACAAAAAAATTGATAAAATTTTTGCTAAAAAAGAGCCCAAAATCTCTGGTTTGCCATGTTTTACCATGTTTTTTTTTTTTAGCTTTAGAGTGTTTGTACAGCTGAAAAACTCATCTAGAAACCCACTAGTTCTGGGTTTTTTTGCCTGCTAAAAAACACTGATTAAAGCCTATGTAGGACACATAGGATAGCATGCTGGGGAATTTACTGGCTGTAGAAAAAAACGCCAAAAGCCAAAAACAGCCGCTGTAAAAACGTCCAGTGTGCATGAGGACTCAGTCCCTGGATTTAAGACAAATTTGCAATAGAAAGCGGACTTTTGTTTATATTTAAAATTAGTGTTGGGTTAGAGTTAGCTATTTGTTTTAAAGCAGACCTGAAGTGCTTAAAATGCCAGAGGCTTCAGTTTTTTTGATATAGGGGACTCTGTATTACTGTTATGCCAGAAATCCACTTGGGTTTTTTTTCTTTAAGCATTTTAGCATTTTTCTCTTTTTGTACACTGCCTGTGTTGTATGTGCTTTGTACACAAGGGTGGAGCAGAGATTAAGTACAGGGTGCCTGAAATCTGAAGAAAGAAGACTAGCTATGGCAATGAAATTGCAAAGGCAAGCGCAAACCTGTCATCACCAGAAGATGTCAAACTAAGGCTACTTTCACACTGATCCACCGCAAAAACACAGCAAAAATGCATAGGCGTTTTTGCCGCGCTTTCTGAGCATTTTTAAAGGACAGGTGACTTAAATACTGCACCAAAAACACTTCTCATAGTCTTTTTTGAGGTGCTTTTCAGGCATTTTGCTAACGTTTTCCATTGATTACAATGGGAAGAGGCGTTTTAGGGTTTTTTTTTTTTTTTAGCTCACCAAACATGCCCCAAAGATGCTGCAAGCAAGAGTTTTTACACCACATTGCAAGCGCAATAGATATACATTCACATACATAGTGAAGTGTGTTTTTTTTTTTTTTTTTTTTTTTTTTTTTAAGCTTTTCAGGTGCTTTTTTAATGCAAAAACTCCTCAGTGTGAAAGTAGCCTAAGGCTGCTTTCACACTTGAGTGTTTTGTAGCTTAAAGCTCAAAGGTCCAAAAATGCCCAAACTTAGTGTTCTTTATAGTGCCATGGAAAACAATTGATTTTTTTTTTTTATATTTTGAGTGTTTTTGTCAAGTAACATCCACACAAATGGCAAAATCCAAGGTTTCCCAGCAGAACATTGCTCAAAGTAGTACACTGCCTCCATCAGCTTTCCTTCTTGATATAGTGCATCCTGGTGCCATCTCTTCCCCAGGTACGCGATGCACTCATCCATCTACATGATGTAAAAGAAAGCTTGATTCATCAGACTGGGCCACCTTCTTCCATTGCTCCGTGGCCCAGTCTTGATACTCAGATGCTCATTGTAGGCATTTGTGGCTGTGGACACAGGCCAGCACGGGCACCCTAACCAGTGTGCAGAAATGCAGCCCCATACACAAACTGCAATGCCCATTTATTTTTTTGTGCTTCAACACATCAACTTTAGGGACAACATGTTTACTTGCTTAATATATCGCACCGGCTTTCAGATGCCATTGTAACAAGATAATCAGTGTTACTCACTTGTCAGTTATAAACTTATGGCTGATTGTTGTGTGTATATGTATGTATGTATGTACAACCCCAGTTCCAAAAAAAATGGGATGCTGTATAAAATCTACATAAAAACAAAATGCAATGATTTGCAAATCTCATAAACCCATTTTTTTCTAATATTAAACATATCAAATGTTTAAACAGAAAATGTTAAGAAAAAAAAAATCAAGATAATTTTGAAACTGAGCAGTAACACATCTCAAAGTTGGGACAGGGCAACAAAAAGCTGGCTAAGTACAACCCCCAGTTCCAAAAATGTTGTCAGGACCAAGTTTACCATGGTGTTACATCCCCTCTTCTTTTAATACCTCTCTGTAAATGTCTGGGAACTAGAGGAGACTGGTTTCTGGAGTTTTGTCCCATTCTTGCCTGAGCCTTTACTGCTGTAAATATCTTTCAGCACTGATGGTGCCTTTCCAGATGTGCAAGCTGCCCATTCCATTCACACTAATATTCCCCAATACCACCTGGGATGCAAGCTTTTGAACTGAGCTCTGTTAACAAGCCAGAAAGCCCATCTTCTCTTTAGTATGTAGGATGCAGCACTCAAGATTGACAAAAATGTCAAAGTTTGATCCATCTGATCACAGAATGGTTTTCCACTTTGCAACAGACCATTTTAAATTAGCTTTGGCCCAGAGAAAACAGCAGTATTTCTGAATCGTGTTCAGATATGGCTTCTTCTTTTTATAGCTTGCCTTTTGGATGCCATGATGAACTATGTTCACAAGTGAGAAAATTGTGTGCTGCCAAATAAATCAACAATAAAAATACAAGCTGCTGCAAAAACGTGAGATGTGTGTTCATCACATGTGAAAAATATATAAAACTAATATAAAGTGCTGCGCTGCTCAAAAATCATAAAGTATCAAAAACGTAACAAAGTCCAAAAAACACATATATAGAACTCCAACGTGAAAGTCCACAAAGGAGAAGAAAGAAGAAACTCCAGATGGAGAGAGGCATCTTCCTACTGGTGACTGATCCCACAATCCCGGTGCTGTAAGTCTTTAATTGATGTGCATCACCACAGTGAACATATATAGGTGGACCCTCACCTTCTCATATGGACTCGTATGAGAGACAGGTCAACAAAACATCTCCCCTTCTAGTGGGGGTAACACACAGGTTTCTCTTCTATGGACAATCCTCACCTCATGTATGACCACTGTATCATCCAAATGAACCTGTCAGCGATATGGCTGGCTCTGTGGGTGGAACACAACAACCATAAAAATGACCATAGTGCAGCACATTTCTTAAAACTCCATATAATTTATTAAATTATGCACTCACATGGTAACAATAATAAAACCGCAGTATAGTAGAGATCATGCAATATGTCCTACTGTGCTAAACGGTGTTCTGGCTGTGACATCACCTGGCTCCTCCCCACACGTATCGTCACACACCACGTGACTTCATCAGAACTGTGTTCACAGCCAATGATATTTGGATGTATTGCTGAGCCCATGCAGTGCTGTCCATCACAGAATCCTGTCTGTTTATTGCAGTGCCGTCTGAGGGCGCAAAGATCACTGACATCCAATTTTGCGTTTTGGCCTTGTAACTTGTGCACACAGATTTCTCCAGAGTTTCAGAATCTTTTGATATTATGTACTATACATGACGATATATTTAAAGTCTTTGCAATTTGTTTGAGGAACATTATTCTGAAATTTTGACAATTTTTTTTAACTGTTCCCACCTTTACTTCTGAGACATTTTAGCTGTAAGATGCTCTTTTTACCCCAGTCATGTTACTGACCTGTTGAGAATTATCCTAATTATTTGCAAAATGTTCTTGCATCTCTTCCTTGTTGGTACAACGTTCTTTTCTACCTTTTTTTTGTACCCTGTCCCAAAGTTTTTGAGATGTGTTGCTGCCATGAATGTGTTTTTTTTTTTTTTTTTTTTTTTTTTTTTTTTTTAACCTTTAGCCCTGCTGCAGACAAGTAGCAGGGCTCACCTGTCAGATGGAAGCTGCCACTTGATTGCTTCCACACAGTGCCAGCCTCTTCCCACCCGTCTCAACCTCCCCCAGCGTTGGTCTCCAGGGCTCCGTTTGCCCATCTGCGGGCCCGGGACTGGCACATCTCCATCAGCTAGAGAGGAGGGAGGAGTGCAGACACGTCCGCTCCCCTCCCCTTCTTGTCCTGACCCGGAAGTGACGTTGTGATGTCACTTCTGGGTCCCCGTTGAGAGATTTCTGGCCGTGGAGGCTGGGAAAGAATGTAATGTGGTGCGATGTGCATTGCATTACATTCAGTGGAGCATAGGGAAGACATCCAGGCTCTTTTAGACCCTGGTTGTCTCAATAAAGAGAACCTGTCATCAAAAATCATCACATAGGGAACTTTGACCCCTATGTGATGAAAAAACAAATTAAGTAAAAAACAAAGTTTTGTTCTTTTTAATTGTAAAAAATTTAAGTTAAACCAAAGCACATATCACCCCCCCCCTGAAAAAATTGAGGGCCCTCCACCCCCACATACGCACGTACATACGTAAAAGCACATGCTGGGGTGCCTACGCATGAAAACGTTGATTGCGATATACATGTCACATATTGTGTTGTGTGCCAGAATGAGAGCAATAATTCTAGTATGAGACATCCTCCATAGCGCTAAACTGCTGGCCTATAAGGAGCTTTAAAAGTGTGGCCTATAGAAAATATAGGGTACTGAAGTTTGTTGCCATTTCACAAGCGCACGCAAAGTTAAGGTTTGACATGTTGGATATCTATTTACTCGCTGCAACCTCGTCTTTTATATTTTATGAACAAATAGGGTAATTTATTGCTTTTTTGTGCCCTTAAGTTAACTTGTGTTTTTTACTGAAATTTTGTGGTAATATCATGCAACATAAAAAATTGGAACTACCACTATTTTATTCTCTAGGGTCTCTGCTTTCAGAAAATATATAATATATGGGAGTTTTGTGTAATCTTCAGGCCTAAAATGATTTTTTTAAGCTTGTGCAAAAAAAAGCAAAAAACGGCTCTGTCAGTGAAAGGAATAAAGCCCTTTCCTGAGGAGCACCCAATCGGTGCTCATTACACTGCAAGGTCTCTCCCCTCCCTTCTAGTCCCTGGGTGCAGTGCTGGAGAGAGGCAGTGAGGGGAGGAGGTGATAAACAGTGCAGTGTTAAAGTAGATTGGGACACCAATCTACGCACGCACGCACGCACACACACACACACACACACACACACACACACACACACACACACTATGAGCAAGAGAAGAGAGATAGCAATAGTACTTTGATAATGGTGGGTAATGAGTCCCCAAAATCTCATTGTAATAAAGCAGCTGCTTTGTCTTCATCATCCTCTGTTGGATGTCCTTTTGAGTGCCTGTTGTACCTATCGCTGCATTATTTATATAAGAAATGTTTTTAGGTCATCTAGTCAGTTTACCTTGACTACGTATCCTGTTAATTTATGCTGAATTGTTGTTAAAGTACAAACTTTGCATATGTAGTTATTGGAGTGAAAGTTCCAATTACTATGGCAACATTCTGTGACGAGCATAAAAAGCCCTAGTTGCTGTGTTTCAGAATGTATTTGAGACTTATGTAGTAAACATGTCACTGTATGGAACCAAGAAAGTTTTAAGCACATTCACCGTGTACAATTTATATAAAAATGGCAAACCTACAAATGACTGACTAAGCAGAACTTTCAGTTGGCTCTTTCTCTCTTCCTAGGCCTCTCTTGCTCTCTGATGTCCTCATTAAAAACATTAGGAATTTTAACTGTTGCCTGTAACAGCCAGACATTCTTTGCATTATGTTTCTGGTGCTTGCAAACAATACAGTTGCTAGACCATTCACACTTGCATTCTGGTTACACACATTACATGCATCAGTGTGTTGCAGTTCCATTAATATTTAATGGCACCCAAACACCCTAAGGGACTGCACAGTGCGATGCAGTGCACAACAGTACATGATAACTCACTTTCATGCATTGTGGTGTGCTGCATTGCAAAATAGTGCTTGGTAATTTTTTTGCTTTTTTTGATGCGTCGACTGCCTTAACACAACACGTGTTGAAAATGCAAAAGAAGCATGGGCATTTACTAGAGCACAGCCATGTACTGCCATTCACTTGTTTAGCATGCTGTACACAGCATTTGTGCCTCCCCAGGTGAACAAAAGCTGCAGGACATTAAACTAGGAATATAAAATGCCTAATAGCTCTGTGTTTAATATTTTCTTTTTTTAAACCAAATCTTAATAAAAAGTTAAAAAGAACTTTAATTTAATAAACAAAAAAAAATATTATGAAAGTTACTCCTTTTTCAGGGTATATTCTTCATTAAGATCTTTAAAAATGTTTAATTATGTTAGATCAGGCGTTTCAAATACAGTGAGATAATCTTCTAGAGATGTAATTTGTCAGCAGATAAAATCCTCTTGATCCACACGCACAGTCCAGTTCCTTATCTTTGGAAATAAGACTCCATTCACTTGTGTTTTCCTCAGTGTGTAAGCTCCTGTCAGACATGTTCTCATCTATGTCTGTTTTGTAATAAATAGAAATATGTTCGGTTTTTCTTTGCACAGCAAAAAAAAAAAAACCCCAGGATCTCAGAAGATACAAAAACAATTGAGTACTGTCCTTGTTGCTTTTTTTATTTGCGCTAAAATCCAAATTTTCAGGGCAGGCTTTAGGGGGAATACCGCCTTCTTCAAGGTCTAAGCGGTACTAATACACAAAGCGTTGTCAGAATGTAAATAAGACAGTCTCTGAGAGGGGAAAAACACACAATCAAACATACATAAAAATAGTAATTCAACTTGGATAGTTAGTCAGATGAGACAGGAAGAGAGCTATGGAATGGGGGGGGGGGGGGGAGACGACAGTCACAGAGGTGAGAGAGGTCGTAAAACTGTTAGATAGTGATTTAAAAGGTCCAGGTTAGTCCAAATATCATTCTTGATCCAAGTTTTCCTTTCCGGAGTAGTTTTGAAGCCCTTTAACCATCTCCATATGGTGGGGCAGGTCCTCTGTTATCTTGGATGGATGTCATATGATGTCATCCTGCTTGCGTGCCTCGTGTGCTCCCTAGGGGCCACGCAGTGATGTGATATGTGGACACAGGGCAACAGATTGTTGTACCAGTTTGCTATGTGTGGCCCTGGTACCTTGTGATCTTTGTGACCAATCTCACAGTTGTACACAATAGCTTTCATTCATAGCCACTGTTTACTATTATCATCTCTGTGATTGGCACTGTGACCAAAGACAGGGGACTTGTACCATGTAATAGCTGTGATTGGCCACAGCTATCACAATTGTACATAGAGGTACATGAATGGCAGCCATTCATAAAAAAATGTTTATACAGTGATCATCACTGTAATAAGCAATTGGGGTGTAACAAAAAAAAAACCCCCACTCCCACACTCCCAGAGCAGCACAGTGTTACTATGGTGACACATTACAGCTCTGGTCAAAGTATGTAAAATAAATTGTGAAAAAAGTTTTCCTTGATCACCACACCAGTCATATGGTGACACTGTACTGCTCAGGTGACTGTACGTAAACAAAATTGTTTAATTTCTTAATTTTACAAAAAATGACAACTTCAAAAAAGCTCACCATGACTCTTACTAAATACTTTGGTGTGTCTGCTTTCAAAAAGGGAGTATTTTGGGGGGTATTTGTACTGTCCTGGCATTTTAGGGCCTCATGAAATGAGCATTCAGTACATCAGGATTGATCAGTTTTCAAATAGATATACCATAGTTTGTAGACACTATACCCTTAACACAGACTAAATAATATTTACTAATTACGTTATTTTTAGAAATGTAGTAGAATACATTTTGGCCTAAATTTATGAAGAAAGCTTTATTTGCAAAATTTCATAACAGAAAATAAGAAACACTTGCTTTTTTTTTTCTAGATTTTTGTTATTTTTTTCCTTTTATATAGCAAAAAAAAAACACTGGTGATTAAATTCAACTACCATACCACCAAAGGAAAGTTCTGTCTCATAAAAAAAAAGGTAAAAATTTAATTTAGTACAGAGTTGCATGTCAGTCTTTTATTTCGCAATTACAGAATATTGACAGTTAACATTTGGTCCCAGAGTAATGTCACACAAATGGTGAAAAAGGCTGAGTACCCATGGTTTATATGACTAAAGATATGATGGTGATGTCGGATATGAGTTGCATAATGATGGAGGGAGCCGTATTCACTGCAAGCAGTATGTGATGGCTGTAGTTAAAGGATCATAACTTTTGCTGGAAAATACAGCTCAGGGAAAAATGTGCACCTTCTCTACAGATAGTATGTATGCACTTTTTTTTTTTAATTTTATTTTAAAGGTCATAGAGTGTACATAGCTTAACATGCATTAAAACATATTTAAGCACCTTAAGAGCAATAATAATGAAATTTACACTTGGGGAGGTCTCCTTTTTTTCCCCGTAATGAAAGTGCCAGGTCTTCAATACATCAGGCAGCTCCCCACGCAAAAATCTAACTTCATTAAAGAAAACTATTAAAGCGGTAAGGGAAATATGTAGGTTATGGAACATGCTAATTACCTGGCTGTCATGCTGTTCCCAGGGTTTCAGTACTTTGAGAGTCACTAGCCTGGAATAGATATGCATATTAGGAGTTATGACTCTGTATGTCTGTGTTGAGGTTGGAGATATGCTTCTAGTTTATACCTATGTTGACATTAACCACTTGTCCTTTGAAAGCTTTACCCCCCTCCCTTCCTGACCAGGCCATTTTTTCTGATACGGCACGGTTATTTTAAGTGACAATTTGGGTTATGTCTCCCCCCCCCCCCCCCCCCCCCACAAATAGAGCTTTCTCTAGTGCAATGCGGTGTCCAGTGCATTCCATTACAGTGCGTTGTGTCCAGTGCACTACAGAGTACATGCATTGTGCGGCGTCCAGTGTGTTAGGGTACAGTGCATTGTGTGGCGTCCAGTGTGTTACAGTGCATTGTGTGGCATCCAGTGCGTTAGTGTACAGTGCATTGCGGTGTCCAGTGCTCTACAGTGTACAGTGCATTGCAGCATCCAGTGCTCTACAGTGTACAGTGCGTTGCGGTGTCCAGTGCTCTACAGTGTACAGTGCATTGCGGTGTCCAGTGCTGTACAGTGCATTGCGGCGTCCAGTGCGCTACAGTGTACGGTGCATTGCGGCGTCCAGTGCGCTACAGTGTACGGTGCATTGCGGCGTCCAGTGCGCTACAGTGTACAGTGCATTGCGGCGTCCAGTGCACTACAGTGTACAGTGCATTGCGGCGTCCAGTGTGCTACAGTGCATTGTGGCGGCCAGCGTGAGCTACAGTGTACAGTGCATTGCGGCGTCCAGCGCGCTACAGTGTACAGTGCATTGCGGCGTCCAGTGTGCTACAGTGCATTGTGGCGTCCAGCGCGCTACAGTGTACAGTGCATTGCGGCATCCAGTGTGCTGCAGTGTACAGTGCATTTTAAGTATTGTATTTGTTTTCCTGTTTTTTTGCACTACAAATAAGATAAGTGCGGTGTGCATAGGAATTTGTTCATATTTTTTTCAAACTATAGTTTGGCCCCCCAACAGTGTGAAGGTCCGTGAACTGGCCCCCTGTTTAAAAAGTTTGAGGACCTCTGGCCTAGATGATTGGCGGGTGCCAGCGCTCATCCATTGGCCAGGACCCGTTGATCGGCTTCTGCTGTGATCAACCACGACCAGGAAGTGCAGAATCGAGTTTATATATGTGATTCTGCATAGTGTGGTCGCCTTGTAGCTGAATATCTGCTATGGGGCAGTCAGCAAATAGTTAAAGTGGTTGTAAACTCTTACATATGTCCAGTGAAGCGACTGGCCTCAGATGATACACAGAGATGAAACAAATCCTCCTACATAAGTTGTACCTGTTTATCTGTAGCCTTCTGTCCTCTACATCCATTCATAGTGCAGAATTTACACAGGATCTCTCTGCTCTGATAAGCAGTGGGCGGGGAGCTAAAGTTACTCTGTGAAGAGAGCTCTGAGAGCTGATTGGAGGGAAGGGACATCCCCCTTCACACAGGAACGAGCTGAGGCTGTCAGTCTGCTAGAGGTCATCCTTTCTTTTTTTTTTGGTGTTGGGAAAACGCATGCTTCTAGTAGACACAGGAGGCAGCAGGTAGAAGTGCTGTGGATTGAGATGAGTTAAATTTTAACCAAAACTGTATTTAAATCTGCTTTAGCCACTTCAATAATGGGCACTTATACCCCCTTCCTACCCAGACCAATTTTCAGCTTTCAGTGCTGTCACACTTTGAATGACAATTGTGCGGTAATGCAACATTGTACCCATATAACATTTTTATCATTTTTTTTCACACAAGTAGAGCTTACTTTTGGTGGTATTTAATCACCACTGAGTTTTTTTTATTTTTTGCTGAATAAAACAAACACCTGAAACTTTTGAAAAAAAAGTTTTCTCATTTCTGTTATGAAATTTTGCAAATAACATTTCTTCATAAATTTAGGTCAAAATGTATTCTGCTACATTTCTTTGGTGAAAATAATAATTGAATTTGTATTTTTTTTCAAATGTTTCTATTTTTTTTTTATATTTTATTAAATTTTTTCTTTTTTTTGCTATTTTGTTTTTCAGCACACTGTGATCAAAGCAATACAGTGTTACAATAGTAACATTGAACTACTCTGGGCAAGTGGTCAGGATTTTTTTTTTTTAACACATTATGTTTGCTAATACCAATGTATTTCATTGGTATTTGCAATCATTGTTACTGAATGAAACTGATTCATTCAGTCTTTTGTTGTGATTAGCTGTGATTGGGCAAAGCTGATCACATGATACAGATGGGCTCTCATTGGCCCTGTCGGTATCATGTGACTGCCTTGACCAGTCACAGCTAACAACATAATTGTATACAATGGATGGTATGACAGGAAGCCATCCATTGTATACAATTGACGTGATCTGCTGTGATTGGTCACATGATACTGGCAATGGGCCGGTGTAGTGATATATTATCGGCTGTGTCCCGTGGACAAAGCCGGTGACAGATCGCGCTGCTGCGTGGCTCGTTTTGACAGGATGTCATATGTCGCCCAGTCACAACGGCAAGTGTCCTGCCCGGCCTATAGCATTACTATGTTAAGTAATGTCTGGGGCTTTTAAAAACTAAAGGGGCATTATAACGACTTAAATGTTTAATATTTTTTACATCCGCTGTATATCTCCTCCTCCCCTCCCTGCCTCTCTCCAGCACCGCCCCCGGGGAGTAGCAGGGAGAAGAGAGACATTGCAGTGTAATGAACACCGATTGGGTGCTCGTCAGGAAAGGGTCGGGCTTGTCCTTTATTCATTTTGCTGCCAGAGCTGTTTTTGCGTTTTTTTTGCACACGTTGAAAAATCATTTAAGGCCTGAAGATGACACAAAACCCCCAAACATGATATATTTTCTGAAATCAGAGATCCTAGAGAATAAAATAGCGGCAGTTTTAAATTTATGTCACATGGTATTATCACAAAGGTCTGGGAAACGCAAAATTTCAGTAAAAAAATACACTTACGTTAATTTTGGAGCACAACAGCAATACATTTTCCAATTTTTTGTAAAATAAAAAGACGAAGTTGCATCGAGTAAATAGATATTCAACATGTCAAACCTTAAATTTGTGTGCACTCGTGAAACGGCAACAAACTTTAGCACCCTATATTTTCTATAGGTGGCACTTCTAAAGCCCCTTATAGGTCATCAGTTTAGTGTTACAGAGGAGGTCTGGTGCTAGAATTATTGCTCTCATTCTGGCGTGTGTGGCGTTATGTAACGTGTATTGCAATCGACGTTTTCATGCGTAGGTGACCCAACACACGTGCTCTTACGTTTGTGCGTGCTTGCATATGTGCGGGTGGAGGCCTTGAAAAATTTGGGGGGTGAGGGTTATATGCTTGGGTGTAACTTCCATTTAAAAAAAAAAAAAAAAATAATAAAGACATTTTTTTTTTTTTTTTATCACCGGGGACCAAAAAGTCCCCTAGGTGAAGCTTAACTCTAGGCTCGTGCCCCTCCCCTCCAGACACACAAATCAACCTCTCTACTCCTTTGGTACTTTTCTATATGTATTTTTGCCATTTTGTTTTATTCTCATTTACAGACGCCAGATGTATTCAGGCTGGTCACAGGACACCACGGGTCTTCTTCTTTTTCCAGGCTGGGAGGTTTTTACTGACTGTGACTCTTTCCTACGCCTGGTTTTTGGCTAATCAAACACTTGAGTGCTTTAAGGCCAAGTTCATTTTTTCAGGCAGAATTTCATTTTTCATAATAAATAGAAGCCTCCGCTAATGTCTTTTCTGCCCAAAATTATTGCTTTGACCTGAATGGAGAAAAGAACTGGTTAGCATTAATGGTGCATTTCTCTGATTGGTAGTCTAACTAGGTATTTTGTACTTCAGGTTTTCTTTGAATATAAAATGGAAACACAACTAAACATTGGCTTGTCTAATACCGGAGAACTTGTCTGAATATGTAACCTGCCAAATTAGCTTAAAACTGAGCAGGGTTTTTGGTGCTAAATGTCCTCTTTTAGAGAAGCCTTTAATGTTTTGGTTATTGTCTAGAACAGAGGTCTCCAAACTTTCTACTCCTTCAGAGTTTAGGTGCCCAGTGGGAGAAAACAATGCCCCATCTATTGGGGGAAGAAATAATTGGTGTCAGTGGGAATAATGGTGCCCCATTGTTGGTGTCAGTGGCAGGAATTATGCCCCATTGTTGGTGTCAGTGGCAGAAATAATGCCTCAAGCGCTGGATAAAGGAGATCAAAGGGCCGCAGTTTAGAGACTTCTGGTCTAGAAGAAAGTGTTAGTGTAGCTATATTACATGGTGTAACATCACAATAAACCTGAGCTTTCAGTGTTATTTGGAATGTGATTGTGTGGACATTTTTTAAAAACCACTTGTCCAGGGAGTAAATCTGTGTCACAATCTACTTGTCCCTCATGACAATCTACTCGTCCTGATTAAAAAAAATAAATTTGAACCAAAACCGTATTTAAATCTGAGGTGCTTTTAGGAATGTCCGGGGCTTTTAAAAACAAAGTGGGTGTTATGGTGACTTAAACTTGTTATCATTTTAACATTGAGCTGTTTATCTCTTCCTCCCTGCCTGTCTCCAGCACCACACCCAGAGACTAGAAGGAAAGGGGAGAGACCTTGCAGTGTAATGAGCACAGATTGGGTGCTCGTCAGGAAAGGGGAGTGTCCAGCTTATCCTTTATCCCTTTCGCTGCCAGAGCTGTTTTTTGCTTTTTTTGCACAGGTTTAAAAAATTTATTTTAGGCCTGAAGATTACATTAAACCCCCAAACATATATTTTCTGAAAGCAGACACCCTAGAGAATAACATAGTGGTAGTTCCAAAGTTTTATGTTGTATGATTTCACTAAAAAATACAAGTGAGTTAATTTTAGGGCGCAAAAAAAGCAATAAATTTCCCTATTTTTATTGTAAACTATAAAAGACGAGGTTGTACCGCGTAAATGGATATCCAACATGTCAAACCTTAAATTTGCTTGCACCTGTGAAATGGCAACGAACTTCAGTATTTTCTATAGGCGACGCTTTTAAAGCCCCTTATAGGTCATCAGTATAGTGTACAGAGGAGATCTCATGCTAGAATTATCGCTCATTCTGGCATGCATGGCGATATGTAACGTGTATTACAATAGACGGTTTCATGCGTTGGGTTTTACGTTTGTGCGTGCGTATATGTGCGGGGGCCTAATTTTTTTTTTTGGGGGGGGGGTGTTATGTGCTTGGGTGTAACTGATGTTTTACAATTTTAAAAATTATTTTTGTTTTTTTTATTTATTTTTTTATCACATAGGGGACAAAGTCCCCTATGCAATGATTTTTAATGACAGGTTCTCTTTATTGAGGCATCCAGGGCCTAAAACACCCTGGATGTCACTCCTGAATATAATGCAGTGCACATCACACAAATTCAACATCCCTGTTGTGGTAACTAACGTTTTAGCTTCTTTTTTGGGTAGACATTCTTGACTGCTTGATATAATGTATACTGCCTATTACATTGCACAGTCTTCAGGCAAAATGTTACTGCACATTAGCAGCAGAAGATGACAACATTGCCATACCCAAAATGTTTAACAGTATGCAGATAGCATGTTTGCGTATTCTGAATTTGATTCACTTGCATTTTAATCCTTAATGCCCACTTGGCTCATCATATTTAATTTGGAGGAATAAGTACTGTTCGTTGAGGTTGGGTAGTTGGCTCAGTGAGATTTGCATATTGATTTGCTATTCTAGAAACATGCAAAGGACAGTGCATGCACATGATTAATGGCACACAGTGGGGGGGATTTTCTAAGGCCTTATGTACACTGTTGCTCTTAAACATGAGTGTAGGAGCTTTTGCTGTTTTTGTTTTTTTTTTGCCAAAGCCCCTGAGCTCAACTCAATAAAAGCCTAAGCGTCCATGTACACACAGGCTTTTACCAGAGTTTAGGGGCAGTTAAACGTTCCTCTCCTGAGTGCAGAAGAATTGCGCTCAGGAAAGCACATTTGGTAAAAGAAAACGCATGTAAACGCGGTTAAAGCTTGGGCGTTTATACATGTTATTGAAAATACTGTGGCCAATCACGTGAATGTGTTTTTTTGCTGCCAGGAGAGATAAACATCTAAGGGAGTTCATGTGTACGTGAGGCCTAATACCGGAGCAAACACAATCTGGTGCTGCTCTGCATAGTAACCATTCCACTTTAATTTCAGCTTGTTCAGAAAGCTTGAAGCTGGTTGCCATGAGTAGCTGCTCTATATTCTGCTTGCTCCAGTTTTATTAAATTACTCTTTGTTTTAAAGCCTAACGTCAAGCACACTTTTTGTTTGAGTGGGTATATTTTTCACTCCCTTCTTGTGACACTTGCTTAAGAAATTTTAATGGGGGAGGTTGTTGCCAGGAGCCTGACAGAAGCTCTAATCTGTATAAAATATATAAACAATATATTTACAAATATGCATACAATGTTTTTTATATACGGAGGTTATACAAAAGAATGGAAACACTACATGATTTGCAGGTGGGAAAGTGACATTTTTGGCATTCAAAGCTGAAGTGATGTAACATTCTTTTGCTTCTGCTGTGTGATGAGACACCTAGCTAACAGGCGGGAAGCCTCACTTTCGTCCACTGCATGTGCTGCTAGTAATAGTCATGTCAGAGCTTACTGAGTTTCAAAGAGGGCAAATTGTTGGTGCCTGCTTAGCTGGTGCCTGTGTGACTGTAGTATGCCAATTTACTTGCTGTGTCGTGAGGTACACGATCAAAGGTTATGATGGCATATACGGTTTTTGGGAAAACGACGCCCGAGAAGCATAACTTCGATCCACATGGTCAATTGACCGAATTGTGTAGGGTTGTGCCCCAGAATAGGAAAACGACTGCTGAAAAAGTGACTGCAGAGCTCATTCTGAGTCTTCCAAAGCCGGCATCCACTAAAACTGTGCGGAGAGAACACCATAAGCAAAACATTCACAGGCGAGCTGCAATTGCCAAACCACTAGTGACCAATATTATTTCTCAGAAGAGAAATCAATGTAAGACCTTAATATGGTCCAATGAATCAAGCTTCACACTGTTCCCAACCACCGGACAAGCTCATGACCAGGACTGTCTTGTACCAATGGTGAAGCATAGTGGCAGTGCAATCATGGTTTGGGCAGCCATATCTTGGTATTCTGCAGGCTCCATCGTTACCTTGAAAGGTAGAGTCCCTGTCAGTGACTATGTACAAATTTTGGCCGAACATGTGCATGGTGCAAACATTGTTTCCAGAAGACCGCGCCATTTACCAAGATGATAATGCTTCGATTCACACAGCTGGTGTTGTCAAACCGTTTGAGCATGCAGATGAAGCCTCGCACCTTCCCTGGGCACCACAGTCACCAGATCTAAATATCATAGAGCTGCTAATGACATCTCTGCGAGAACTGTGATGATTTTTGCATAAAGAGTGGTATTAGATTCCATTATCCATCACGCAAGACTTACATTTGTCAATTTCCAGGTATCTGAAGCACTGATGTGCTGGGATCACAGAACAAAAAAAGAGGGTTAAATGTCTGTGCATCTTATGGAGCGGCCGGCCCGGTATTCCCTCTGTCGCCACCGTATTAGAATGCCGGGCCGGCCACTCAGCTCTTCTGTGGCAATGGCATGCAGGGCCCAAAGCAGCTGCCCCTTAAAGCAGAGTTCCTACTGAAAAAAAAAAAGTCAGCAGCAACAAAAACTGTAACTGCTGATTTTAAAATACAGCCACTTACCTGTTCCTCGGTCCAGCGGTGTCCTCACCACCACTAGTTTCAGGTAACAGTCCAGCTGGAAGTCTATGTTCACTGTGGTGACTCACATGTATTGAAGATTTACAGCACTGGGATTTTGGGTGCAATCACCAGCAATAAGATTTTCACTTATTTTGATTTTTTTGAAGAATTGCATTTATTTTTTGTTTCATCAACTTTTTGGGACTATCAGTCACTTTTTTGTTTTTATATTTACATGAATTTATGCTAGCAGCACAACACTTTCATTTGTTTTAGTCTGTTTCTTATGTTTACACGCATAACAAGTGTTTGCAGCAGCTCATCTATTATTATTTTCATTATTTTGCAGCACACAATTTTCTTTTGCCTTTTAAGATGCAAGCAGGTGCTTTTTAATTTCTAATGGCACCCCCCACGCATCTAGCAAACATGGATGCGTTTGTAGCCACCAAACCGCAGTAGGGCATGTGGTTTGGTGTAGTGCAATTCTAAAAATTTTAATTTTTACGCATTCGTATGTGTTTGGCAGTCTATTGAAATGAATGGGCTGTCCTAAACGTGCCATGGGGGAATGCGCAAAAATGCACATGCTCAGAGGCATCTTTTTATAGTGCAAACCAGCCTTTAAGCAATAGAAAGCAGGGGACAAACATTTGGATCAATGTGCATGTTTTGCTTCCAAGGTTTTCGGTTCTCTATTGGTTAGTGAAGATGCCTATTCTGATGGGCTAATGGTAAGGTCCATGAGAACGTCTGGAGAGCAATGAACTGCAAGTACCAATTATTTGGCAACCTCTTTTTACCTAAACTAATCTTCAGTCGTAAATGGGATTTCTCTTTAATCTTCCTCCATATTTTCTCATATTGTGTATGGTAAACCAGTCGCAGCAAGCAGCCTCTGTAAGCAAGGTATCTTCAGCGCCTTTACATACAAAAAAAATGACATGCAATATGTTAATGAATGGGCACTTGTATATGTGTTTATTGTACATCACTTACCATGCTTATAATATGATATAATTACATGATTGTGTAGTATTTTCTAGCCATACTGTAATTTAGTGCAATGCTTTTCTATTTGGTCTTGATTGATGCTTTCTTTGTTGTGACCTTCATTGGTCCCTTTCCATCAACTCTTTGGAATCTTCTGTTTTCTTTGCACCAGACTGCTTCTTTTATAACCATCCTGTGAATTTATCATTATTTGTAATATAATCCATTACCACCTTTATAGCTGAATCCGCTATATTGAAGTTTAAAGTTAATGTCAAGGCAAAAGAAATAAAATGCAGTACATCATAACATGCATATTTCATATGTTTTTATCTCTTTAAAGACCCTGCCTTGTGCAGTATAGTAAGCCCTGCCCAGTGTCTTTTACAAAACTACTCAACAACTCCATTCTCAGATCTCTACCACATGAAGTCTAATCAGTATGTAGTCCAAGATACTTTAGAATAACACAAGAAGTATAGGAATGACAAAGGACCACTCAGAATTTGACAGAATGTACAATTTCTACAAATATAACAAAATACTTCCAATTCTATAATAAACCAAAAAGGGAGCAAATATTTTTATTATTTACATTCATTTTAATTTTAGAGCTGAGTGTTTGGTGCATTGGAAGTACATGCATTGTACAAATATTAGCAGCAGTTGGCAGCAACATAAAAATATTCAGTTTGCCCATTTTTCGTGTTATACAGAATTTTGTTTAGACAAATTTTTGATCAGTTTCAGACCTGTCACTATTTCACAGGATTGACGCCAGCTCTCCGTCAGATTGCAGTGCAAGAATCCTTCTGAATCAGATTAATAGCAGAAATTATTTTCATCTTGAATTTTGTGCACTTCAAGAATCGCTTGAGAGGTTTCAGATTGATAATAGTCCTGAAAGTTCCATTTGTCTGAGGACCCTGCATTGCTCCTTGGAAGGTACAGTGGGGCAAAAAAGTATTTAGTCAGCCACCAATTGTGCAAGTTCTCCCACTTAAAAAGATGAGAGAGGCCTGTAATTGGCATCATAGGTAGACCTCAACTATGAGAGACAAAATGTGAAAAAAAATCCAGACAATCACATTGGCTGATTTGGAAAGAATTTATTTGCAAATTATGGTGGAAAATAAGTATTTGGTCAATATGAAAAGTTCATCTCAATACTTTGTTATATATCCTTTATTGGCAATGACAGAGGTCAGTCGTTTCCTGTAAGTCTTCACAAGGTTGGCACACACTGTTGCTGGTATGTTGGCCCATTCCTCCATGCAGATCTCCTCTAGAGCAGTGATGTTTTGGGGCTGTCGCTGGGCAACACAGACTTCCAACTCCCTCCAAAGGTTTTCTAGGGGGTTGAGATCTGGAGATTGGTTAGGCCATTCCAGGACCTTGAAATGCTTCTTACGAAGCCACTCCTTCGTTGCCCGGTCGGTATGTTTGGGATCATTGTCATGTTGGAAGACCCAGCCACGTTTCATCTTCAATGCCCTTGCTGTTGGAAGGAGGTTTGCACTCAAAATCTCACGATACATGGCCCCATTCATTTTGTCCTGTACATGGATCAGTTGTCCTGGTCCCTTTGCAGAGAAACGGCCCCAAAGCATGATGTTGCCACCCCCATGCTTCGCAGTAGGTATGGTGTTCTTTGGATGCAACTCAGCATTCTCTCTCCTCCAAACACAAGGAGTTGTGTTTCTACCAAACAGTTCTATTTTGGTTTCATCTGACCATATGACATTCTCCCAATCCTCTTCTGGATCATCCAAATGGTCTCTAGCAAACTTCAGACGGGCCCGGACATGTACTGGCTTAAACAGGGGGACACGTCTGGCACTGCAGGATCTGAGTCCCTGGCAGCGTAGTGTGTTACTGATGGCCTTTGTTACGTTGGTCCCAGCTCTCTGCAGGTCATTCACTAGGTCCCCCCGTGTGGTCCTGGGATTTTTGCTCACCGTTCTTGTGATCATTTTGACCCCACAGGGTGAGATCTAGCGTGGAGCCCCAGGTTGAGGGAGATTATCAGTGGTCTTGTATGTCTTCCATTTTCTAATTATTGCTCCCACAGTTGATTTGTTCACACCAAGCTGCTTGCCTATTGCAGATTCAGTCTTCCCAGCCTGGTGCAGGTCTACAATTTTGTTTCTGGTGTCCTTTGACAGCTCTTTGGTCTTCACCATAGTGGAGTTTGGAGTGTGACTGTTTGAGGTTGTGGACAGGTGTCTTTTATACTGATGGCAAGTTCAAACAGGTGCCATTGATACAGGTAATGAGTGCAGGACAGAGGAGCCTCTTAAAGAAGAAGGTACAGGTCTGTGAGAGCCAGAAATCTTGCTTGTTTGTAGGTGACCAAATACTTATTTTCCACCATAATTTGCAAATAAATTCTTTCCAAATCGGCCAATGTGATTGTCTGGATTTTTTTTCACATTTTGTCTCTCATAGTTGAGGTCTACCTATGATGCCAATTACAGGCCTCTCTCATCTTTTTAAGTGGGAGAACTTGCATAATTGGTGGCTGACTAAATACTTTTTTGCCCCACTGTAGCTGTACGAGAACTTCTTGAAGGATCATCAGTTTCACCGCACCATTGGCAGTACTCTGGGAGGGAGAGGACTGTTTTGGGGTTGCTTTAAAAATGTGAGGCTTTTTGGCCTCAAATTCAGGCTTGATGACCTGGACTACCCATGAACTTCCAGTGATTTTTTTTTCCCCGTCTTCTAAGAAACAAAACAGTCTCTTCTGCATTCAGCGCTGTTGGGATTAAAGTGAAATTAAAGTTTTTTTTAATTAACATAAATAAAAATTAACATAAAAACATCTGGGTGCAGCTTCCCCACCAGGCCCCCTTATCCTTACCTGAGCCCCATCTCGATCCAGCGATGTGCATGGGAGCAGCAGTTTTTCTTGAACCTCTCTCATTGGCTCACAGAAAAGCAGGAGACATTGGGTCCTGCTGCTGTCAATCACAGCCAGTTAGCCAATGAGGAGAGACCAAAGAGCGTGGCACGGGAGTGAGCCTGCTCGAGTGCCCCTATAGCAAGAGGCTGGTTATTGGGGTCACTAAGCAGTGTGGAGCAGTCGGGACCACTGACAGGGCACCCAAAAACCATTGCACAGAACAGGTAAGTATAATAGGCTTTATTTTGTGTCTTTTTTTTTTTTTTTCTTTCCTTTTAGAATCCCCCTGGGGCAATTTTAGTTAATAGGCCTCAAGGTCTAGCCCATTCATTTGTACTAGCACTTATATATTCCAATTATTTTTTTTTCTCTCCACGTGTGTGGAGGCCATGAGGTTCTTTCTTCTCCTGAACTCTGGGTTCTCTGTTCAGGAGAGCCCCCTCACCTAGTACTCGGTGGTCGGCTTCGACTGACCATGAGGAGAGAGGGGTATGTCAAGCCTTTTGGTTAGATGGACTATGAGTGTACTTTGCCCGTCTGGAGTCTTGCGTGTGTTTTCCACATGCACTTTTTTATTCACTTTCAGGTGTTTTGTTTTTGTGTACCATCATTGAACAGAACAGGCAAATATTAAAAAAAAATTTTTTAAATAAAAAAAAAAATCCTTTACAATTGCTTTAAGGATTCCCACACATGGCCTATCTAGGCTTTTCACTGCCCACATCAGTGTATTTCTGCAGTGCCAGGCTGTGGAGGGGGCAGGAGCTGCTACCTCAGGCTCTCCGTGCTACTTTAAAAGGCTGAGCCAGGTACCTGTCCAGGCATCTCAGTAAATCCCAACATCAAAATCAGGATCTCTCCAGAGTCTGGACAGGCTCTGCGACATCAACCAACAGTGGATTTTAGCCCGCTGTCAGCTGAAATCAAGTCACAGGAGTGCAGAACAAAGTGTGGTGTGATCCACAGCAGAAGTAGGGCCTAAAGGGTTTTGGCCCTATTTCTCCTTTTTAAAGTGGTTGTAAACCTCTGAAATGAAAAATGAATAGATCATATCCCTCTATAATGTGTATTTGCCTCAATCCAAAGCACAGACTGCGTATTCTGTCTACTTTCTCTTCCCTCTTCTATCAACGCTGGTCATTTCTGTCAGGTTATCCAGATCCAGCAGAGTCTTGGAAAACAGCCCTGCCCCCTTCTAGCACACAGATGATGTTTGACAGCTTCAGCTATGCATGTTTCCCTAGGAGACTGTGTATGGTGGGGAGTGTCCTTTCCCTCCGCTCAGGCCTCAGATTACACTCAACTCTACTCACTATGCTGTGCAATGTGTGACATAAGATCCTGCCTGCTGGAGCTGAGGAATAGTCTTTAATCTGTGTATTTTAGAAGGCCGTAGATAAACATGTACAACGTATGTAGGAGGATTTGTTTAATCTGTCTTATCACCTTAGGCCAGACATTTCAGTAAGTGTAAGGGCTTACAAGCATTTTACTATAACCTGAATCCTAATAGCCAGACTGAATATGCCGCTCCACATCTCTATGCTAAAAGTAAAACTGGTTGGAGGAGAAATAATTCTCCGTATAATTTTCTGGTTCTAGTGTTGATCACATCTTTTGTTTTTGTTTTATGTGTTTTGTTTTTTTTTTTAATTATAAATAACCAGCAGTGTGGTTAGAGAACAAACTCTACTCTGAAAATAACAGACACAAGAGGTTTATTATTAGTGGTTGAATCTTTTACATATCAGGCTCGGAGATCAAAATGTTTATTTAAAGAACCTTTTTTTTCTAAGAGAGCTAAAATGCTGTTTTGCAGATTTCAGGCAGGACTATATTATGCATGACAGACTCCCTTGTTATAGGCTGGTAACCTGATCTGCAGCTCTTGCAGCTCTTTTGGCTGTACCTCTCCTGTGGATCACAGTTCATTCTGCACTCCTGTGGCTTGTTTTTAGCTGACAGGCTGAAGCTGGCTGTTGGCTGACGTTACTCAGCCAGTCCAGGCTGGGAAAAGAATCAGACTTTAAAGTCGGGATCCACCTCAGAGTCTAGAGCGGCATCTTTCTCAGCCTCTCAGCGGGACACTGAAAGGCTGAGTCAGCCTCTCCCTCCATAGCCCATTGCTCCAGTGAGCGCTGGGGTATCAAAGTAGAAAGCGGTGACTGACAGTCACCGCTCTCTGCTCACAGTGGCTGTGAGAACTCTGTGATCAGTGGTTTTGTGATCGCTGAGTTCTCACAATTAGAGCCAGCAGGGGGACAGATGCAGCACTGGACCAATGCTGCAACCACTAGGTAAGTATAAATGGGGGGGAAAGCCCTACTTCTCGTTTAAGGCTGGTACACATAGGCCGAATATCAGATCCTAGAAACCAGGCAACATTCGGCCAGTGTGTGCTGCAGCCTGTCAGACAAGCCGGTCTAACGACTGGCTTTTATTGAATGTGCATGCTGGAAAACCAACATCTGATCACCACTGGCAGCCAATGGCTGTGAGTGCTGATCAGTGTGTTCTGGCGGGTGGCAGTCCTTCTGTCAGAACACATTAGATTGCTGCACTAAAATCACTTAATACGGCGACCTTTCAGTTTTTTTCAGTTCAGCCCACTGAACTCCACGTTTTCCAGGCTTTATGCTGGTCATGCACAAATTTTTACTTTGAAAATTTTTGTTTTAAGAACGTTTGTTCGATTCTGTAAATCAACATTTGTTTCCAACTCACAGTAATGGGAAAATTCAAAGGAGCAGAGTAGAAAGCTTTTCTTGATCAAAAGATTTTGCAGGTAGCGCATGTGGTTTTCGTTCAGAAATTACATTCATTGTAAAATTAAATGTTAAAAGCAAGTGAAATTTTTGAACGACATTCATCGAATGTACAAAGAATTTTAGACTGAATATCCGTATGAAAATTCTCGTCCGAAAATCAGTATGTGTATGGCCAGCATAAGGCCTCTTGCACATTGGAACTGATGTTTGAGTATTTGCATTTTTGGGCGTAATATTAGGCGTTTGTTTTGTGCATATTTACATGTATTGCGCTTATGCGCGTTCTCGCACACAATATACTGCTAGGCAAAATCCATTATTATTTATGCTCTTATGCACATATTTGCAAGCACAGGCACAAATTACTGACCAGAAAAGCAAATTTTATATATGTTTTTTTTTTTTACTCAAGAATACGCGACACATGTTTACACGCCTGTGTGTAGAGGCACATTGTAGATAGTGGGCTGCATTTTAGATTCGTAGAAAAAAATGCTGTTCTGAGCTTTTTCAAGCTGCAATGTGCAAGAGACCTAAGACTGTGTTTTTTTTTTTTTTTTTTTTTTTTTTTTAAATCACCTGTCAAGATGGGGTTAAAAAACCCTTTTTATAGTACAAAAACAGCAAGCACTAATATTAAAAAAGTGGCCGGTGTGTGTGTGTATATGTATTATGGTAAAATAAGTATTGAACACGTCACTATATTTCTAAAGGTGCTAATGACATGAAATTTTCACCATATGTCAGTAACAACCCATGCAATTCATACATACAAAGAAACCAAAACAGATAAGTTCAGAAATTAAGTTGTGTAATAAAATGGAATAACGCAGGGAAAAATTATTAAACATGCTAACTTAAATTTATGTAATACTTCGTACAAAATCCTTTGTCGGTAATGACCACTTCAAGATGCCTGCTGGATGGAGAAACTAGTCGCATGCATTGCTCAGGTGTGATTTTGGCCCATTCTTCTACACAGTCTTCAAATCTTGAAGGTTCAGTGGGCCTCTTCTATGAACTCTGATCTTTAGTTCTTTCCATAGATTTTCTATTGGATTCAAATCAGGTAATTAGCTGGGCCATTCTAGCAGCTTTATTTTCTTTCTGTGAAACCAATTGAGAGTTTCCTTGGCTTTGTGTTTGGGATCATTATCTTGCTGAAATGTCTACCCTTGTTTTCATCTTTTATGAACATAATTGACGACTATTTTCATTATCGATTATAATCGATTGTTGACTAGTTGTTTCAGCCCTACATGTGATTGCTATGCGTTCACATGATCCAAATGTTAGCAAAGTTGTTATCCACTTGCTGACCACCAACAGTTCTTGTACTGTGGACAGGCGGCAGCTACAGGCAGAATGACATACTGGTACGCTGCTCTTGCTGTGCCAGCACAGAGGACAAAGCAGAATGCAGATCCCGGTAATCAGGACCTGGTGATCATGTGATTGCTATACGATCAGATGATTCTTGCTTCGCTTTTCTTTCTGGTGAGCTGTGATTGGCCCACAGCTCTCACATGGTACATGGGCCAACCACAGCACCCTGTACCATGTGATTAGCTGTAGAAAATCACATCACTAGTGTTTTGAACTGTCATGAACTTAACCCATTCATGATAGTTCAAAGCAAGCATTACATTGCAGGAGCAATAATCTTTATTGTTCCTGCAATGCAAAGTGTTGAAAAAAAAATATCCCTGTTTAACCCCCCCAAGTACTACACTGTTACTATAGTAACATTGAACTATTATGATGAAATAAAAACAAAATTAAATATTGAGTTTTTTTTTAACTACTTGTTGCCTGCCTGCAATATAATATATAATGCCTGAGGGTTCAAAGTAATTTTCTAGCAAAAAGATCTAGCAGATCTCATTTATTGCCACACGTTTTTGGAAAATGAAGAAAGAAAACATTAAAATGTGACAAAAATATCTGAAAAATACTCCCCATGCTTATCAAATTCCTTGGGGTGTCTACTTTCCAGAAAGGGGTCATTTGAAGGAGGGGGTGTTTGTACTCTCCTGGCATTTTAGGGCCTCTGAAACTGATGGGTAGGGAGGAAGTGACATGAGGAAATATGCCCTTTGAAAGTCTTTGGATTTTGGAGGCCTGTATATGGTTAGGCTGCAAAATAGTCTTCCGCATGTCGTATCCCCATACTTGGAAGAAGTAGCAGAATGTATTTTAGAGTTTTATTCAACATATACCCATGGCTTGTGTGAGCAGTACACCCATGGACTCAACATGCCTCTCTGCAAATTCTTTGGGGTTTCTACTTTCCAAAAAGGTCATTTGGGGTTTTTTTTTGCACTGCCCTGGCATTTTAGCACTTTAAGAAATGTAACAAAGGCCCCTTCATTTTTATAACTGCACTAACTTGGGCAACTCGTCTAGTACTTATTGGGCCTTGCCGGAGCCTTTCATTTATATTATTACTTTGTTACTTCATACATATTGGATCCATTTGGCCTTGTCTGCGGGCTCCAGTGGTTACAGCATCCATTCACAAGCAGCAGCATCTTTTTGCATAGCTGTGTTTTGTACCTGGTAATTGTATATACTCATTGGACTGTCTGACAGAATAAGATGCTTGAACTTACCTGTATACACTCCTGAAGAAGAGCATTGATCTCAAAATGCATTGGGTGTCGTCATACGCCTTTTTAGACTATAAGTTCCTCTGTAGTGCTTAGACTTTCCTTGTCTATGGATGAGTTATCATTTTAGATACATATTTCATTGTAATTATATTTTAGAACATGTATCAATAAACTATAGTTGTTTTCAATCTTTTGGATGTTTCGTGGACATATTTTGCTGCATAAAATGCCTAAACCTAGATGGCTGTACATGTGTCCAGTAACAGTGATTTGAGATTAATCATTTCTCAATCTTGCTGATATGGATCACCCTGGATGGTGTCTATTAATGTCTCTAGCACTGGATTGCCGTCTCATTTGCAGGTATCTTTTATTTCTTTAAGACATGTTGAAACACAACCATGTTCAAAATGCAGCACCCATATTTACCTATTCAGAGTCAATTTACTTGAAGACAGATCTGTGAAAGATGAATTGTGTTGCTGTAGTGCAGCTCATGAGGTTCTTTACGTTTTTAGCCCTCTGCATTTTAGTTTTGTTGTGTTTGTTTTTTTGCTTGTATTTCTTTAATGTGCATTTTTTTCTACAGTCTAATCAATTTTAGGCCTGGTTCGGTTACAACTGGGGGGCTGTAAAAAAAAAACAAAAAACAAAAATCTAATTGTATTTTTACCACTCCCACAAAACTAACATGGTGGTCAGAGGAGGTGTTATACATGCTGTGTTTGCAGAAAATTAGGCCACAAGTGAATGTGGCTGCTCGGCAGTCACATGTAATGGACAAGGTTGCAGCCTTTAAAAGGTTAAAACAAGCTTCTTAGAGGCAACATATCACTGCTGAGCTGCTTGTCATATGCCTCATGAAAAGCAATCTACTGCAGATCTCTTTCCACAGGAACAGCAATGACAGCAGCAAGTGCAACACAGCCTTTGCACCTCTTTATTGCAGATAATAGAAAGAGTAAACACTGGGTGGCAGTATTTTATCATGTCATTACTGGTAATTTTTGTTATTGTTTTTACACTGTGTTCATAATGTGATACAGATCTGCTCATCACTCTTCTTTTATTTTGCCAGGTTTTCATCCCCTTTAAAAAAAACCGTAAAGAAATAAAAGGCATTATGACAGCTGAGACTCAGACTCTGAACTTTGGACCTGAGTGGTGAGTGTGTGTCGATTATACTAATAAATGGCTTCATAACTAGCATAAGCTGCAATAGTGTTTGGAAGATAACTATACAGTATACGGTATAACAAATTTGATGGGTTCACAGATCAGCACCAGCTTAAAAGCTGGAAGAAATGTAAATCAATGGGAAACTGGAGTAGGTTAAATGTGTGCAAGAGTTCAAGGGCTACAAAACCAGGAAAATGTGTTGTGGAATAGTAGGTTTTCTGACTAAGCATTATCTAAAATTATATTCTAAACGTGCAGCTCTTTAATTAAAACAAACACTGCTCTGCCTGTTTTAAATTGTTGTGGCGGCTGTTCTGTGCCATAGTTATGCAATGCTAAAAAAAAAAAAAAAAAAAACAGGTTTACCACCATACGTGTAAGTGAATCAGAAAAGCTTGTAATGACAAGCCTTTGATAAATCAAGGATGAACATGTATAGCTGGCCAAAGCTGGTACAAGAGCCCATAAAACCTATAGAGACAATAATGCAGAGTGTGAGAAAATCCAAGCAAGACCCAACAGTGTTTGAAGTGAATATGTGCTTGGCCCAGGCAGGGCCAAGGTGCACAGCTTAAGTTCTAAAGGTTCAAGGTTTTTTATCTTCATGTGTTCTATGCATGAAGGTAAAAACCTTCTATGTTCAGCGCCCCACCCTTCCAATCCTTACCTCAGCCCCCTTCAATCCAGCGACGTTCACGACAGCCTCTGCTGTCTGGGGACTGTTCCTCCCCATTGGCTGAGACACCTGCTGCTGTCAATCACAGCAAGTGAGCCAATGAGGAGAGAGTGGGGGGGGCGGGGCCAAGCCAGTGTTCTATGTGTCTTATGGGCGCATAGAGCAGCAGCTCAGGGACGAGCACGCAGCGGTGCCCCCAGGGCGAGCAGCTTTCCCTGGGGGCACTACTCGAGGGGGAGGAGCCAGGAGCTCCAGCAAGGACCCAAGAAGAAGAGGATCAGGGCTGCTCTGTGCAAAACTACTACACAGAGCAGATAAGTATGACCTGTTTGTTATTTTAAGAAAAAAACCCAAGCTTTAGTGTTACTTTAACCAGTTGCCCTCCAGAGAATTTACCCCCCTTTCTGACCAGGCCATTTTTTACGATACGACGCTGTTACTTTAACTGAAAATTGCGCAGTCATGCAACGCTGTACATAAATTAAATTTATGTCCTTTTTTTCCCCACAAATAGAGCTTTCTTTCGGTGGTATTTGATCACCTGTGCGGTTTTGTTTTTTTTTTTGTTTTTTTTGCGCTATAAACGATAAGACTGACAATTTTGAAAACAATATTTTTTATTTTTTGCTATAAAACATCCATTAAAAAAATGTAAAAATCAAATTTCGTCATAAATTTAGGACAATACATGTAAATTAATTGGTTTACATGAAAGTTAAAGCATTGACAATTGGCGGTATATATACTGGAATTTATTTTTTTTTATACTAGTAATGGCGGCAATCCGTGACATATAGCGGGACTGTGGTGTGTATTCTGACACTAAGGGGGAACTGACTACCACTGTCATCCCAATGACACTAATACAGTGATCAGTACTAACAAAAAAAAGAAAGCACTGACACTGTACTAATGACACGGAGCAGGAAGGAGTTAACATCTGGAGTGATCAAAGGGTTAACACTGCTGTTTACTGTGTGTTCGGTGTGTGTTTCACTAGGGAAACATGCTGCTGTGCAGAGAAATACACAGCAGCATGTTACTGCTGGCAGGAGAGAGACCTGTGGTGTTTACACATAGGTCTTTCCCCTGTCAGTGTTGCTCAGCAATCGCTCGCTGCCGCTGGGGAATCTCCGGCCGTGGCCCAGTGATCGACATCTGTAGGAAATGCAAAATCACGTGTGTGTATGTATGGATGGATATATATATATATATATATATATATATATATATATATATAGTGATTTTCCACAGCCCTGCCACCTTATAGCATTATTTCCGCTATAGGGCGGTGGAGAAGCTGTTAACTTTAAGGGTCCATGCACACCAGAATTTTTTTCTGCTCCTAGAAGCTGTTATTAGCGTTTTTTCTTCTGCTCCTAGAAGCTAAATAATGTTATCCTGTGTGTTCATGTACACTACTTTAGGCTATTACCGTTTTTTGAGCTTCAGCGTCTAGGTGCAGAAAAAAAATTGTTGTAGATTTTTTTTTTTTGCGTTTTTCCAGCCGATCTGCGCTGGTATTGGTTATTTTTATTTTTTCCTTATTCGGTGTAATTATTACACTGAATAAGGAAAACAAATAACCAATACCAGCAATTGGCAATCATTTTTCATTGATCTGACTGTGGTAAAAAAAAAAATGGATAAAATATGATGAGCTACCATAGTAGATGAGTACACATTACTGCCTTGTTGGGTAAATATTTTAATGCCAGATTAAATGGTGTGTGAAGGGGGAATACAGGAAATGGGGGTGTGTGTGTGTGACACATATTTGCCAGAAAACCCTGCATGCATGCTCTTCTCCTAACAGTCAATTAGGAGGTGCATATGGCAGGCTGACAGCACTGCTGATGATTTTAAGGCAATGGCTTAGCGTGTTTACGTTTCAATATTAGGGGCTTGCCTTCTCCTGGCTTTTTAGAAAAGCTCTGCCCAACATCTGATGTCCTTTTTAATGAGAATGCCTCTGTCATTGGACAGCAGAATGGCAGGGTGAACTAGCATAAGTTGGCCATACATTGAGCAAATTTCAGCCGTTTCCTGATGAACCGTACAAAATTCCAGCCATTGGTGGTCTTTTTGGAACCACACTGTCCAGCATCTTTTAATCTGAAACTTGAAGATCAAGGTGCAAAACCTGTGACTGCAGCCAATCAGCTGCAGCCACCGTTCAAGTATTCTGTAAGCTGCAAGTGTCAGCAGTCAGAATACAGTAGCCGATAGCAGGAGATTTCTCCATCCTCTCTGTTTGGTGTAGATTGGGAAGCTGATAGACTTCTCTCATTCAGCCCCACAAAGTGTATGGTCAGCCTTAATCCAGAAATCAAGGATGTGAAACCTGCATGTACAAGGTGAACCCAACTTAAAAGGCTCAAAATATATGGGTTTCTCACTAAAATAATTGAATATACTTTGTTTTGGCTGCTCTTTGGCATGATGTTCAGTTAAAGTGGCAGATTGTCTTTAAAGATAAAGGCCACATGCTCTGAATCATAAAACAGCATTATCTTCCTTTTGATGCAATTATTGTCATTTTCTGCTGTGTTGCTTTTATGCAACTAAAGCTGGATACACGTGATCCGAATATCGGCCATTTCAGCAGGAACTAGACAGTAGGACTGTGTGTAAAGCTGTCCTTCTGACAGAGGTCGGTCTGAGGGACATGCAAGTATATATGTGCCATACTTGTGGGATCCCCCTGGAAGCTGAAAATCAATGTAGTAGGCGCTGCTACTACAGTGATCTCCACTAGTTTCATTGTCCTGTGCTGAGCGGTTGCTCTGCTGCAGTGTGAACACAGGAGGTCGAGCAGCACTGGCACCATTCAGGAATCGCTTTGTTAAGCTTGGGGAGGAGGACAGTGCTTGTAAACCTTTGCTGGTGGGCCATCTGTCCATGTATCTTGTCCCTATTTGGTAAAGGAACAGGCAGCTTCTTGATGAAGGGGTATTTAAACATTTGCTAGTATACAAAGCAGGTTATTCACCACACAGTGTAAGAAAATAAATATGCTCATGGCATGTGTCTTGGTTTGTCTGCAGATAAAACTTATGGCATTAAAGACCAGAACGTTAACTCTCGAGAGTATAAAGTATGTTGAGTGACAGTGTTTTATTCCCTCTTTTTAAATTGAGAATTTTTTTCCTGCAAACAGATCACTGATGAAGAATATTGACAGGGCAAAAAAAAATGTGTCTTTCTCCAGGAACCTTCTCCTGGGGGTTGTAAAAGTAGCAGGATGCCAACATAGATGGATAGGCACATAGTCCAGGATACTATTATCTAATGTTTGGAATCCAGACTCTGTAGATAGATTCCTCTGAAGTTATCAAACTGTACTCATTACAGATTAGTTGTGGCTCAATATATATAATACATAATTGGTTTGGTAAAATATGGTTTGTGGAGATGTCGCTTACTCCTGTCCAGCCACTCTGCAGCGTCAGTAAGAAGGTTTTGCTCTGAGCTAACAACTATAGTTTGGCAAAGTAAATGGTTGCATATGGAATATCATATTTATGAAGACTTCTCTTGACAACTAAATATTTGGTGTGTTGGCGGTGAAATATTGAAGTCAAGCAAGGCCCCTGGTGCCATCTTTTGTGGTGCGATCAGCCGGTGTTGTCTCATCACTTTTCCTCTTGGTCATAATTCTGTGACATAGACGGTATATCTGGTGTCCCTTGGGGTAGTACCGGGAGATTATCTGGTATTGTAGCACTGATCCTGGATAAATTGTCGCAGATGGTTGGAGGGTAGCCTTGGCGTTCTTGCGGTTCACATTGATGATCAAGCCAGGCCTGGGATGGGTAGGTTCTCTCAAACCTGACTGCAAAAGTGGAAATACAAAAGCAAGTTATCTTAGTGGAATTCCTGAATAAAATTATCTAATCCTGAAACTGCTCCCATCCCCTTCTAACACCTATACTAACTACCCTGTAGAAGACAGATGCATATACTCACCTATTCTCAAGCCACTCCACTCTGGTCATGTGATCAGCTCCCCTCTGTCAGCTAGTAGCGGCTTCAGGGGAGAGAAGGGAGCACCGACAACATGTGGCCCATAGTAAGCCTATGGGTGATGTCCCCTATCAGACTTTCAAGCCATTGTAAGAGCGCTCTCCCCTGTGGCTGGCAATGGCTGACACGGGAGATCATGTGACTGGATCAGAGCGGCCTGAAAATGAATAAGTACATCTTTCTTGTACAAGGTAGATAGCATAGGCAGTTGTAGGATTATATAGTTTTATCCCAGAATTCCATTTTCAGAACTGCACTCATTCAAGTATTTTCCTTGTGCACATAGTAGCTAATCAAGCCTTATTACAAGGCAGTTGCCATTCTAACGCTGTTCTTGCTTATTGCAGGCTGAGGGCTCTGTCCAGCGGGGGTTCTGTTATTTCCCCACCCCTCTCCCCAGCATTGCCAAAGTACAAACTTGCAGATTATCGGTACGGCCGGGAAGAGATGCTTGCACTTTATGTAAAGGACAATAAGGTAAGCATATTTCTTTTTGTGGTTGTTAATAAACTTCTATTTCTTTGCTGCTGACTTTACCCAAAGACTAAAATGCAGCAGTTGGCACAGAGCTACATTTTTATTGTTGTCCTACAAAACCAGTTTTCATCAGCAGGTGGTGCTCCAGTTGAATTCTAATTGACGTACTTTGTTAGGAGAGATCATCAAAGGAGAGCTTTCTTAGAGAAACCTGTTGACTGCACTTGCTGATTCTCATTATGCTTTTGCCAGTTGGCTACCTGTCATTGCTAACCATCTTGCTACCTTGAAATCTAATATTAAAAATTAATATAAAAAATATAAAAATGTCCTTTGCAAGTGACAGTGCTTTAATTTTATGTAAAATTCAATGCAATATGGCAACTTGGAGGAGATCCATATACCATTGGTGTACAGAACTTCACCAGCAATGTAATTTCCTGCTTGTGTGATTGGCCGACTGATTTTCCCAGAAGTCTGCACTAAGATACAAGTCAGATTTTAGGCATTTTTTTGCAACAGAAAATTCTTTTTTTTTTTCAGAACAGAAATAGGTAGAACTCTGCAACAAAGTTTAAAACCCTTGCAATAGATCTCCAAGAGGAGTTTTTTTTTCTCATCAAAAGAGGAGTTACTGTTTAAGTGATTTCAAGTATTTGTTTTCAAGTCAGTGTAACAGCCAAACAACTATCATTTTCTGGTGGCATGCCAGTTCCCATTTTTCACATAGGAATGGTTTACTTTCATGTTGTGTGGGGGCAATTCCTCTGTGTTCCTACACATGAGCTCCAATCATATAATTTTTAGAATTTTCCTGGCCATTTTCTTTTAGTTCAGGTAGGTGCTGAGAGCACCTTCTCTGACCATGTAAAAAAGAAACTTTGATATGAATATATAATTAGATTGGACTCTCTATGCTGCCAGCCTGCTGCAGATGGGGCAGGATGATTTATAATCACTTTTAACCTTGCTGCCTGCAGTGAAGATCACCTTCATTATTTATATGCATATTTCTTATGCCAAGGAGTTCTGCACGTCTGGTTGTATTCCTATGAGTGAATGCAGTTTCCCATTATGTGGTTTTGCTATGACATGCAATATATGCTGTGTATTTGTGGTTCTAATGGAATTTTTTTTCTTCCAGTTTTCACCTTCTTTCCTAAACTTAAATTGAAAAAAATCTTGACAGTAATAGTGTTTCTCCCAGGTTTTTCTCACAGCACCAGTGAAGATATGAATGCTTCATTATTAAAAAAAAAAAATATATATATAGTTTTCAGTCTTCATAATTATTTACACTATAGTGATGCTGTGTGAATCATAATTGAATTGAACAGAAAGAATAATTACTCTTGCTGCCAATAGTGAATAATTTTCCAATTGACATTCTAAAACACTAGAAACATGAAGAAATGTAAAGTCAGAAATTGTTGCTTCCTCTGTGTTTTCTTTCTTTAAGGCCAGGTAATTAATTGTCAGTATGTGTGCTGCAGGTCCCTTCAGATCTCATGGATAAAGAGTTCCAGCCTATTTTGAAAGAGGAGCCCCTACTACCATTGGCACTTGTTTCATTCACTGAGGAAGAGCAGGTGGGTTCTTGACAAACTAACAAACCTACATACAGGGGTTAGACAAAAAAATGGGGATACTACATGGTTTGCGGTTGTGAAAGTGACAACATGTTTTGCTTTAAAAGCGGAAGTGATGTAATATTCTTTTGCTTCCGCTGTGTGATGAGACACCTAGCTAACAGGTGGGAAGCCTCACTTTCGTCATTCACTGTGTGCGCTGCTAGTAATAGTTGTGTCAGAGCTTACTGAGCTTCAAAGAGGGCAAATTGTTGGTGCCTGCTTAGCTGGTGCCTCTGTGACTGAAGTTGCCAATTTACTTCCCATGTCGCAAGGTACAGTATCAAATAATTATTAAAATCACATTTTATTGCTTTGCAGCCTGAAATGAAGACAGACATAGTTTTTGTTTTATTCAGCTGTAATTACTCTGCAACGTATAAGATCCAAGTGAAAGATATAAAGAGTTGGAAAAAAGGATTACCTCTCTCCTAAAAATGACTTGTAAACTCAATCAGGTGTAGCTAATCACCACCTCAATGGCACACAAAGCCATTTGACTTTCAACTGTGATAAGCTGTGGTAATTTTAATTCGCTCAGCATGAAAAGAGCTTTCCTGGAGCATTTCAGTCCCTTGTAGTGCAACTAAAGCAGAACACAATAGCTCAGCGGGGAAATCGCTGTATTAACATTGGATAGTTAGTACAGCAAGCTCCTCCGGAGCTCTTCCATTTTTTTTCCGTTCAGCTCACTGGATTGAGCGGGGAAAAATACTGACTGTGTGTACAAGGCATTAGGATGTTTGCACATTGGAATGAACACCCTCTGAGAAGATTTTTGTGGTATTGAAGACTCAGAACACAATGCACTGTTTTAAATAACACACTTTTATTGTAGGACATTTTTGCATAGGACACTTTTGAAGCACTGGGCCAATTATTTGAATATTTATTGCAGAAGATTTGGATTAATTGATTATAGCAGCAGCATTTGGTGTTTTTTGTTTGATATAATTTATTGCATGTTGATTCATTTTCAGTTCATATGTATTGCACTTATTTAATTTTGTTTTATATATTGAAGCTCATTTTATTTAATGAAATTTAATTGATTCACTTGTTTTTAACATTTATTTGGTAAATAAGGAGATATATATATATATATATTTTTTCTTTTAGCACTGATATTTCTTTATGGATCTGTGAATAGGCGCTTGGAAACTCTCCTAAAAAAACATCCTTTGTGCTGGCAGACCAGATCTACAGCTGGCTGCAGTCCCCTTACCAATTATGCAATTTATGGCTACATTTATAATGAACGTTCTCCTGACATAGACAACCTGGATCTTTACTCAGTCGCAGCTTTTACCTTTGGCCTACGCTTCTGTGTGGAGTCCAAGGAGCAGGTCCTGTATTCATGACCTGGTGTTTTGTGTGTCCTATGGATCAATAAATACACACTATATTCATCTGTCCTGCGGTGTGCGTCTGACCCTTCTTCCTATTGCATGGAGTCCAAGGAGAACCTGAATTGTCAGATCTCCAGAATGTCTTCACTTTTTGCGCAAATATGCAGAATCCTATGACTTAATATCTGGGCAACTGTTTTGGTATAGGAAAGATGCCTTTTGCACCTGTCCTTGGAGGCCAACTTCTCTTTGGCAAGTCCTTCAATAAATCCATTGAGGCAGCTACTGATGGGAGATGTTTAATACCCCACTATCCGAAATTAAAATTCACCCCTGCATTGCATACCTTTTCATCTATGTGCCCTTCCCAGATGCAATCATAATCTACTGCTGGCCCTTCCAGTTGCAGCAAGACTTCCCTCTCTACACCCATCCCATTAATAGGTTGTCGCCTCTTATGAAGGAGATGGGGTGATCTATGGTCACTTTCCCCGACTTAAATTTTTAATTTTTTTTAAAGGATTTTCCTCTTGTTACCTTTTCCTTGAAGATGTACAATTACACTTAATTGCTTTAGTCTTCTAACCGCTCCTGCTTAGGACAGGATTTCAGGGCTTACCAACCCCTGCATTGAAATTGTCCTTTTAAAGTTATTAGAAACCATCCTATCTCCACCTTGTGTTTTTTCACCTGCATAAGATGCGCATTTATCTTGTAGTTTTATTGTGTCATTTGTTGTCTTCTACACTACCTGTAGTACAGTAAATCTTCACATTCTGTGTCAGCAGTTTGTTTTTAAAAAAGGAAGCATGTGGCATAGCACTGCACAGGTTAACGCCTGATATCTGTCTGTAGTCTAAGAACTGACAATTCCTTTTAGGAAACAACATAGCCTACTATACCCGGGCCTCTCAGTCTAGTATTCTGCTGTCGATAACCTCACAGTAATTGGATCAGGAGCAGAGACAAGCAGGCTGGGCAATGAAGGGAAGAGAAGTTTTTCATCACATGCAACAAAGAGGAAGTGGCAAGGCATGCTCTGGACTCGGTGTGACCCAAAACAGAAGGTTTCCTGTCCATTTAGTGAATAGACAAGCTAGGTGACTAAATAACTGGACTTAAGGGTATCCTTCAGCCATGACACTACAAGCTGCAGCCACAGCATGTGAGACCAGAATTACAAGGCAAGCAAAACAAATGACACAGGGAATATGACTACATTAATACTTGGTTAAAACAACAAAAACATTTGAAAATGTACAATGCCTTTAAATATTTACATACTGCATTGCACAAGAGGCATTGTTATGATTATTTTGGCACTCAGGCTTACACGAGGTTCTCCCTGACATAGCTATTTATTCTATAGTTAGATCTATAGAAGATGACCCCTGTCCTATTCCTAGTAGGTCAGACGAGATGTCACAGGGCTCTCTATTCTGTTCACTAGCTTTAATGGCTGAGTTGTTTAAGCCAAAGTCTCAAGGGACAGAGGTGTCTCTGTATCTGTCATTCCTACCCTGCTGAAAGCAAGAAAAACCACTTCAGAAAGATAAATTTTTGTACGTAAAAATCCTTCTCTGTGATGTGGCTTCCTACAATCATGGATTGACCAGATCTTGTCTTTAAGCACTCTAAATGGACATTTTTGGACTTGTCCATTTGTTCTCAAAAACCTCTGGCTTTGTTGTCCCTTGTCAAAACCTTTTTTCCACGGTATATCTCATATTAGGCATTTTTTTACAGCATCACTTGCTTCCTTGGGATTTCAGTCTCTTTCTCTTTGAACACATAAGGGTAATCCCCCTCAAATGATCTCTCCTGCAAAATGGCCTTCTTGGTTGCCATCACATCTGTTAGACATGTCTCTGAGCTGCCAGCTCACTCTTGCAAGCAGCCATTTCTCAATCTTTACAAAACAAAGTAGTATTCTTCTTAAGGTGGAATCGATCTTTCACTTCAGTGATGATACAGTCCTTTCATCTTTGTGCCCTACTCCATTTCACCCAAAGGAAATTGACCTTCATTGCCCGGACAAAGTCAAAGCCATTAGGAAAGCAGACTCTTATGTTCATCCTACCCTCAGAACCTCCCAAGGGCCATCGCTCATCATAGTCCACTATCGCTTGATGAATCATTAGAGCTTACACTCTAAAAGAAAAAAACTCCACTTGTGTTTTTACGCACCCACTCCAAGTCGGTAGGGGTTTCTTGGATCTTCTGACAGTAAGCATCTGTAGCCTTGCTTTCTAAGGCTGCCATGTTGTCCTCGGTGCATACCTTTTTAGTTTAGCAGGTGGAATTCCAGTCTTCTGCAAATGCAGCTTTCGACTGCAAGGTTCTTGGAGCAGCACTGTGAAGTTGGGTCTTTTGACCTGTTTTTATTGTTGGGCCTTTTAGCACAGTTCTGTTTGCTTAGTTGTTGCCTACCCTTTTAATTCATTGCTTGGGAATGTCTCAAGATTAAGATGAAAGGGATTTTGACTTGCCTGTAAATTCCATAACTTGGGGAATAGCACAGGGCACCCATCTTTCAATTCCTAGGTTACTCTGCATTACTTGCTACAAAACTGAGGACTCACAGTATGGGCTAGGGGTATAGGAGAGATGCCCAGGTTCATGTCTGTAAAAGCATGCCAGTGTCTAATAACCTTAAGTTACAAGATTATAACCCCTGATCTATGAATGCTCAGCCTGTGTCCTGTACTGTACGCCAATATATTTTATTTACAGGTGAGTCAAAAGCTTTTTTTTTTTTTTTTTTACTATACCAGTAAATTCCATATTCTAGAGTACAATACAGAGCACCAGTCCCTCCTGTCTTTTTTCTGTGATCTCTCTATTGCTAGCTAACAAAAATGGAGTCTCATGGAGTTGCTGGGGTTATGTAGGGATACCAGGGGACAGATCCAGTGAAAGTTTGTCAGTGTCCAATCACCTGAAGATGGTGGCATATAATTCATGCTCTCTAAATCCATTCTGGTATCCTGTATTATATTTCAAGATATGGAATTTAATTTTACATTGTATTTAAATTTAACTTTTATATTTGTGATTTGAATTTCCTGAGCATGGTTAATATTGCCATATTTCTCGTGATCACATGGGTGAAAGAGTGGAAGTAAAGAGAAGGTGTAGAGATTTGATCTCTGTGATAAAGAACTCACACTATCAACAAACACATTTTCCTGGAATTGGTAGGTGTCATAGAGGAGGAATTCCTTCTACTTGTGTATAAATGTTGGTAGAATACGGAAACCTAAATAGTGTTCTCACATAAAGAATGTATCTTCTCTGCATCCTTTTCCAAGGTGGTCAGTTTAGATCAAAATAGGGCTTAGATGATTTTTCAATTTTTGACATATGAAGCTGCTCTTTTATTTAAGAAGATAAAATATCCAGTTACTGATGTTTCGTTTATTGAGTTATCAATAATTTTTCTTGTTTACCCACAGAGAAACTTCTCAATGTCTGTTAATAGTACTGCTGTGCTACGCCTCATGGGGAGAGGCACTGGTGGTGGAGGAGGGACAGTAGTAGGGGCTCCTAGAGGTCGCAGTTCTTCCAGAGGTCGAGGTAAGTAGGGGGGTAAAAGTTCTGTTTTTTTTTTTCTGTGTACATAGATGTTCCAGTATTTAACCTTTTCTCAAAATTTTTTGACGCAAAGTTCAGTATTTCACCGAGTCTTTACTGCCCTGCAAGGATATTGACGGGATCATTCATCTCAGCAATACATAACCTTTTAAAATAAAATTGTGAATTTTTTAATTTTATTGTGCTGTGCAAAGTGTTTTCTATTCCCTAAGATAAAATCAGTAGTACTTAATTACCATGATATATCAATATAGTGATATTACTCCTTTATAGACCGCAGCAGGTACAATCTGCTACAGGAAGCCCAGCTAATATACATGTGTTGGGATTTCTTTATTGAGCTTCACTCTGGGTTTTGTAAATACTGAAAAACTGATGACTGCGATTATCCTGAAATCTTAAAACCACTATACATACTGTAATTTGACTTTGTACAGTCCTTCTGTGTATTACTAAAACCTATGATTTATGAGGTTATCTAAAGGAAAAACTTAAGTCCGCTCTAGACAGCTTAGTAAAGGTATATGTATTGTTATTGTAGATCTACTGCACATTGCCTCTCTTACTTTGGCTTTTTTTAGTGCGCTTTTGCATTTTGCAAAAATGCACTACATCCATACAACATGGTTTCCTATGGATCTAGTTCACGCTGATGCATCTTTTTAAAAGGGCCAGGCACTTTTTTTTCTGAAGCAGATTGTGTTTTGAGTGTAATAGACTTCTATGGACCTGCACCAAAAATGCAAGTGCTGCGTTTTTATGATGAGTTTTTCTTTTTTTCGGTTAACAGGAAAGTAGTTTTGATTGTGTAGTGCGACTTTGATGTGACTTTATGCTTTCTGGCACTAAAATAGCATCAAAGTCGCACTAGATGAACAGAGTTGTCGTACTTGCCTACTAGTCTAAGAAAAAAAATGCAAAACATATAAAAAATGCATAAAAAATTTGCGTTAAATGCTAAATGCACCGGGAAAACACATCAATTGCATCCTGCATAGATGTGATTCATAGCCTTAGTAATCTTAGGCGTGTCTTATTCACATAGCTTGTAAAGTTCTTTGCTGATTTGTCTGTAAGTATCATTTTGTTGAGGCATACTAATTTAATTCATTTTTAAAAAGGAATGTGCTTTGTTACCTTTTTGTGTACTATATTTTGTAATCTGTAAATAATCCACAAACCTGGGTTGGACCATGTTTGTTCAATACCAACGATAAGCATCATTCCTCTATATTTGTAATATACTTTAAAGTTACTGTGCAGATTGGGGTTGGTTTACTAAAGGAGTAAAGCTAATTTACTTTGAAAAGTGAATTTTCACTTAGCTTAGTCAATGAAATGAAGCTCTGCTGACCCAAAAAGGAGATGAAGATGGAAGCTGTGCCCACAAAAAAGGCAGACAATTGGCAAAGGACTACTTTTACGATTTCACCTGTGGTCTCTGTATCTGATCTTTCCATGTTACCATCTTTCTAGAGGCAAAGTTTGGCTTCCATCACCAAGGAGCACATTGAGCAGTACAGGAGTGATATCACTATATCTCTAGACCAGGGGTAGGCAACCTTTGAGAGGTGGAGATCTACCTGGACAGCAAGGATTTTTTTAAAGACGTCAACGAGCAAGTCCCCAATGAAAAGCAAGGACAAATATGATATGGAGAAAACTTACAAAATATAATAACACTAATGTCCCTGTAAAATTATAACTGTAGCCCTTAGAAGTTTTCTTCAGCCAGAAACTCGGCATTCACAATTTATGTCTGGGGAGTAATTGGTCACCCCCTCAAGTCTATAGTCGGAATCCATCCGTGTACAGTGGTCAGTAGTAGGGAGGGCAGTGTGCAGAGGTCAGTAGTAGGTAGGTCTGTGTACAGTGGTCAGTAGTAGGGAGGGCAGTGTTCAGAGGTCAGTAGTAGGGAGGGCAGTGTGCAGAGGTCAGTAGTAGGTAGGTCTGTGTACAGTGGTCAGTAGTAGGGAGGGCAGTGTTCAGAGGTCAGTAGTAGGGAGGGCAGTGTTCAGAGGTCAGTAGTAGGGAGGGCAGTGTTCAGAGGTCGGTAGTAGGGAGGGGGCGGTGTGCAGAGGTCGGTAGTAGGGAGGGGGCGGCGTGCAGAGGTCGGTAGTAGGGAGGGTGCGGCGTGCAGAGGTCGGTAGTAGGGAGGGAGCGGCGTGCAGAGGTTGGTAGTAGGGAGGGGGCGGCGTGCAGAGGTCGGTAGTAGGGAGGGGGCGGCGTGCAGAGGTCGGTAGTAGGGAGGGGGCGGCGTGCAGAGGTCGGTAGTAGGGAGGGGGCGGCTTGCAGAGGTCGGTAGTAGGGAGGGGGCGGCGTGCAGAGGTGTGAGTAGGACGGGGGGGTTAGCAGAGTAATGTACAGGGGGTTCAGGATGGCATGGTACTGGAAGTCAGGAGGGCAATTATACAGGGGGCTCGGAAAGGAATACGGTACAGGAGGGTAAGGAGGACACAGTATGGGAAGATCAGGGGGTCATGGTAGAGGGGGCCCAGGAGGGCACAGTATAGGAAGATCAGGAGGGCATGGTACAGGAAGATCAAGAGGGTGCAGTACAGAGGGGCATCAGGAGGGCACACCACTGGGGGTATCAAGAGGGCACACTGCTGGGGGCTCAGGTTGGCACTAAAGTTGTTACCCTATGCGGATTGGTGCAAGCTACTGTGGCAGATCTAGCTGTTCTGACCCCAGCCAGCACTCCTCTCTCGTCCACCTCAAATTATGTAATCCATAAGTGCTTTGGATGGACTGAAGTGGAGGGGAAGAGGGGAGCACAATACACTTAAGGAATGAGCTCGAGTACCTTCAGACAAGAGCCCAAACCCCTTTCTGTCATAGGTGGCAGTGGCTTTCCTCAGTCTGCTGCCCAAACCCATTTGCTGTATAGGCGGCAGAGGCTTTCCTTTCCTCAGCCTGAACTTGCCCGCTGTATAGGCGGCAGAGGCTTTCCTTTCCTCAGCTTGAACCCTCCCACTATATAGGCAACAGAGGCTTTCCCAGCCCCGCAGCTGCACATAGGCAAAGGACGTGCTGCAGGGGTGGAGAATGCCTTTGCCAGCTTTTGACAGGTTCTCAGTGGCTCACTGCTTTCCTGCACAGCTCTGTCAGTTTCGGGTCAGCAAGGCAGGGACGAGATCACAATCTACCAATCACCTGCCCGTGGTCGACTGGTAGATCATGATCGAAGGGTTGCCGACCCCGGCTCTGTCAGCAGCAGTTCCTTAGATCTGACACTGCACATATACAGCTATGAGTCTGTAGGCACAGGAGTAACTAGGCATACTCGCATACCATATTTTTCAGGAGAAATTCCAGACAAAAGGTAGATTTAAAAGTATTAGGTACAATTAAAATTTCTAGATTTTTCCATATAACATGGCAAATATTTATTTTTTTAGTTCATCTCGGGCAGAAATCCTGTTTAATTTTGTGGTGTTTGCAAAATAAATGTTCATTTTACAGAGTGACCATGCTCTACTTCAGTAAATTACTCCATAGGGTCTGATTAAATCACTGCAGTCCATCTTAGTTCCCAGTGAAGAATGAGTTTAGTTTTGCAAACGAGCTGAGTGTGATTTAGTGTTTTTTTGCAATTATACAGTAATGTTCATAGTTACTGAGTTCTTATGACCTGTATAAATTTTATAAAACTAAAGCAGTTATCTGAGTTGCTGAGAGGATTGCCAGTAGCAACCTTTTTGTTTACTTCTGTCTCATTCATTATTGGACACAGGATTCATAGACAGTGGGATTATACTTCTGCCTACAGGAGGATTTGGACAATAAGCGAAGCCTAACCATTTTATGCTAGCCAATTTTTTTCGCTGTTCAAAATTCTTCAATCAAGAGTTTTCTACAGGTTGCTTGAGTTTAGTCTCTATGAGCAGTTATTGGGATCAGTATATCCTCATCAAGAGATTTAGAGTCTATAACTGAACCTTGTTGGACTGCACTTGGAATGTGACCTTTGGGCACTGAGCTTCTCTTTGTGGCACTTTTCAAGTCTGAGTATATACTGTGTTTGTTGCAGAGCCCTTCCAGGTCCAGAGCCTTGTCACAACCTCTGGTCGGACCACATCAGTGAAGACTTATAATGTGAGTTACCTTGGATCCCAGACACATGGGGAGCAGTCTTGCTTTAAATGGATGCTTCCAGCTTTTGGTCCACTAGCAGCTCCAGTGGTTCCAGCAGAGAACCTTTTCGAGGACCTGAGAATGACAACTCCTTCAGGCATGCCCTGCTCTCCGGTTTTGTTATGAAAGGATTTCACTTTGGGAAGGAATATATGGGTCAGTTTGCAACCTCCAATGCTGATATAGTCCCTGAGGAGTTATAGGCCACTGTCATTTTTCCCGGTTTTAGAGAGAACATTTTGGATTCTTTTGACATGTGTACCACTTCGAAACTAGAAGATCAGTGATCTATTGATGCTGCCCACCTGTCTGGAATGCTTAAAGGATAAGTTCACCTTCGAAACATGTTCCAGCATCTGCAGCTTCTAATCCCTCTCCCCCCACCCCCCCTCTCCGTGATAGGCAGGGGATCTTCTTTCGGCACCCGCTGTCTCTATTTGAAAACAATGCAGTCGTAGGGATACGGCTGCGATATTCATTCAGTTTTACGTCAATGGATGCCTACAAGTACCTTCAGCTGCATTGGCAGTAGTTCTCAATGGCTCGTAGTTCTCAGTGAACTATGAGGGTGCTGGTGATCGCTCTGGTAGTCCATTGATCTACTTGCTCTCAAGTAACTGCCTGCCCATGCCAGGTAGGGGCAGACAGCTATGCTGAGACTGCAGGAACCTGAGATTGCACTCGCAATCTGCTGGTCGTGGGTGCAATGCTCTGCAGGCTAAAATTAAAAATAATAAATGCAGTTTTTAACTTTTTTTTTTTTTACCTGCAAGTGCATTTATTTATTTATTTATTTTAAAGGTGGACTTATCCTTTTAAAGGTTAAGACTGCTGAATCCTTTCTGGTGCGATTGATGGTCCTAGATGTAATTTATGGGGACCAGGAGACTGCTGAATATCTGTTCACACTTCAAAAGTTTTTGAAGGTGTTATGCTCCTTTGAGAAGTCTTTTATTGTGGAGTCAGAGAAATTCATGAGGTTACTACATCAGCTTCTCGCCACATGTTGGCTACTGTGGACTTTGTAGCAGCAGTGCATTCTAGCCTTTGGATGATTACACCTAGTGCTGCTCAAGCCCCCCCCCCCCATATTCTTTCAAGCACAAATAAAGAGTGCAATTCTTAAAAAATCTTTCCCTATTTTGGATCAATCTATGTTTGCCATATATTATTGGCCCAACTCAGAGAGGTTATTCCTTTCTCATGATAGTTTTGATGCCTTGTACCCTATGGAAGGAGTATTCAAGAAGAGATTAACCTTTCCCAGTGTGGATCCAGCCATTCTTGCACTAAGTAGTCAATCTGCTGGTTCTATTAATGGTATCTCTTCATTTAAGGACCATTTTCTCCAATTGTAGAAGATTCTAATCTTGCTGCAAGATTACAACTCTTACTCTCTGTGCTGCTCTGTGTGTGCATGCCATGGAAAATTCTATCCGGCAGATCTCCAGAATGTCTTTTGCTTTTTGAGAATATGTGCTTAATCCTGTGGCCTAAAGCCTGGTTGGCAGAATGCTGGCATGAAAGGTGCCATTTGTGCATACCCTTTGAAGTGATGCTCCTCTTTGGAGGTTACTATGAGGAATACGTTGAGGCTGCTTCTGTGGGAAGGGGGTTTACAATCCGTTTATCCTCAGTCTTACATTCCCATTCAATTGGTTTCCCGTACCATGCAGATACGATCTGTTTTTCCCCACAGGGAGTTATCTAATGCAGGTCCTTGACCTTGTGGCAAACCCCTCGCCTCTAAGTTCACCAGAGCTATTCAAAAGCCACCTTTGCATTAAAAGGTGCCCCCACACCTGGGCAAAAGTGGGGGAGAGTAATGTCTATTAACATTTGCTCCACATTAGGCAATCCTGACCTTTTAATTGACTTTGTCCTTCAGAGAGGTACACAAAGAAACTCTATTGCAGTCCTCCCTCTCAGCTGATTTTACTATGCAACACATTTTTACTTGCTTCTTCACAAAGCAGACTTCCTCCCTCTTAGGCAAGATTTCAAAAACTTTCCAAAATGCTGCACATGGACTACTCATGTCCCATCATGTTCCTAAAACATCTTCTCTATTTACTGCAGTAACTAGCCTCCTAGCTTGTTAGTAAAGCTGGTTAGACATGGTGTAGTTTGTGTGTTTTTTTTTTTTTTTTTTTTTTCCAGCGACCATCCCCCTTTAGAAACACACTTTGAATTGATTCGAGAGACATGAGTTTGTGAGCGCTAGTTGAATATATTTTTATTTTTGGCTGAACAAGACTATTGATTCCCCCATCCATACATTTGATGTGGATGCAGTAATCCTCCCTGTTGTGTCATTGTATTCTGACAGCGCTACTCCCCTGCCCTCAAAATACACATCAGTTGCATGTGCAGATCGAGTGAAAATTTAATAAGCTGGTTCATGGGATGTTGATTGGTAGATTAGCTACTCATGAACGGGAACAGCCATACATGGATCGAAATTTGGCTGATTGTGCACAGCTGCATCTCTTCTCCCTTTTCTTCCTCACACAGGGACTTTAGCAGCAGCAAGAGCCATTGGCTCCTTTCACTCAAATGCTGTGAAGAGGAAGTCGGGGTCGGTGCTAATTTTCGCTGTGTAAAACTATGAAACAAAGCTCCGTAGACACACGAGTCAGGAGTGAGTGGACACTGTGTGCCCACATAGCAAATGGTTTGCTATTGGGACACATGAAAAAGAGTAGCCAAGATCACCGGCAGGGGACCCGAGATGAGGAGGATGAAGGCCACTCTGTGAAATACCAATTCATTGAGCAGTTGATTATAACAAGTTTGTTGTTTTCATTTTTTTTAAATTCAGACTTTAGTAACACTTTAAGTCTACTACAGCAGAATGACATCGCTCTGCTTTTCTGTAGACCTAATGCTGTATCTCTTACGAGATAATCCTTTTTAATAACAACTGCAATGTAATGAGGTTTATTCCTCATCCATACTTCAGTGTAATTTTTACATTGCTGAACTTGCCGTATCTTGTGGTGCTATGCTATCAGATGCTCTACCAGACTTTGTCTTAATTTACTAGGGTGCTTTTTTCTTAAAAAAGTTCCTGACTCCAATCCCTTACCATGGGCCCAAACACTGATGCTCTCACTTTCTCCTGTGGTTAACGCTGCATCCTTCTTTGGCTTCTCCTTCAAGCTTGTACTGCTCAGAATATTTGGTTCTGATTCCCTTATTATACATATTACATCCCCAGCACAACATTTGTCAGTGACACCATGTTCATTAACATGCTACCATTGGCATCCTTCAGTTACAGTACATCTACTTGAGAATTTTCCTTAGGTATCTGGCTGACTTCCTAAGGAAAGCCAGTGCCTGGTTTCTCCACTTCAGGTCTTTGATACTATGGTCCTCACCACATGTGGAGTCTAGCTCCATTTAATATATCCCTTTTTCTACACAGGCCTCCCTGGAATATAACCTTCATACTCTGCCATGAAACTCTGATGACGTGATTAGAATTCGCCTAATTGAGAAATTGCTGTTTTGTTGCCTACCTCTTGATTTATTGTTTGGTGATGTCTGATGGACTAAGAATTTGAGGTTTGAGTACAGCAGCCTCCCTGGCAAACGACCTTCAGACTATGCCATGAGTCTTGATTTGTCCTCCCTCTCCGTATCCAGGTCAAAAATCACTGGGTTGCCTGTTCTATGATCTGTGCAGTTTTTCTGCACTCGCACCCTTAAAAGAATTGGCCTTGACACCAGTCGACTACTGCACTGACCTAGTACTGGGAAGGACACATTGCTCCATCCTCACTATCCTCTCTTCCTCTCTGTGTGCTTGTTTTCTTCCACATGTGGTCTGATAACCTCGGCATTTGTCTGTTTATCTCACCTAATGTATTCAGTTAAGTGACTGCTATACAAACTCACCTAGAGATTTCCCAACAGCTCAAATCCCTTGGTATTTTTCAATTAGCCTCTTCTGTTGGACTTGCAAGACTTCTAGTTCTTGGTACCTAGCAGGTCCTGGTTATATCTTCAACAACACTTTAGCTCCATACTCCTTGCGTATTCCATTTTACAATGAGAAGTTGTCCTTCCTCGCCATTATGACTTTCTATGCCTCTCTTGGGACTTTCTCAGGACCCTTGCCTTGTGCTGAAAGGATCTACTCTCTTAAGGTTTAAGTGGCGGTAAATGCAGATATAAAAAAAATAGCTTTTTGCCATAACTGAATACATTTTAATGTAAGCATGCCTACAGCTGTGAGTGTACCTCAGAAAAATGCTCCCTTACCTTGTCTCAGCCCTCCAAAAACTGCTGGTCTGTGGGCATGGTTTAGCACTAGAGAATAGTAGGCAGAGATGTGATGTCACACAATCCCTCAGTTATACACACCAGCTTCGGCTCTAGAACGTGCACAGCTATCTGATGTCTCTATGCCTGCGAGCATGTCTCCTGAGTGCATTCAGGGGAATACACAGGTGCCAGTGACTCTCAGCTCTGCTTATAGCACAGGATCTGTGCTAATCAGGAGACAGTTGGTAGGAAGGGTTAATGTTAAAGATCCTGGGAATCCTGCAGCTTAAAGTGACAGTGTGGACCAGGAAACATTCTCATGTAAAACGCAATTCACCAGCTAGATGCTGTGAATAGAGCAGGACAATAATCACTTGTCAGCAGACTTACCTAGATAACTACAGCATTACTGAAGTGATGCCGATCTATGTCATAAATCACTGGTGCTGAGTTCTTGATCGTGTGAAGGCAGACACCAGCAGGGAGAGGACACCCGCTCCCCCATCCCTTTGCAGTGTAATACATGGAGGCTCATGCTGGCGACACCATTTTTCTGCTTGTGTTGGATTTATTCTGTTCAGAAGAGCAGGGGGGATTTCTGGAGAAGGGGATTGCTTCAAGATACCAAACTGAGCTCAAATGCTTAGTAAAGGTAAAATCTATTCAGCTGTAAGATTAGATTGATTTGTGGGTTTTTTTTAGGTTTACAACCACTTAATTTCCCTTTCTTTAGGGCTTCTGCCATCAGGGAATGATTCCCTCTTTACCTGCATCCATTCCCCCTAGAAGTTGGAGTTCTTGGGTTCCTCACATTATCTATCATTAGTCCTTCTCAACGGGGGCAAGGCCATTGCCTCTATTTCTGTTCATTTTTTTTAAAAGTGTTTCAGTAAGTTGGTCGTTTGAGCCTCTGCTGATCCCTGTTTCTGCTGTTGTCTAAGTTCATTGACCCTTCCTGTTCATGCTGTGGACCTGTTTCTGCAGTTTTGGCAGTTTTGTTGCCCACCGCTTAATTTGTTTGGCGATGTCCAGTGGACTAAGAATTTGAGGTTTGAGTACAACTGGGAGACTCCTGGCAAAGCTTTTGCTGGGGCCAGTCAGGGCACTGTTAGCGCCCTATAGCATGTAGTCTAAGAATCTGTTCCAATGTCCTGTACTGATAAGGAATTTACAGGTATGTCAAAATTCCTATTATTGCACTTACCATAAAATCTATTTCTTGGACTTCATTGAGGGACCCTCTGGTATTGCTTTTTACAAAACTGAGGCATGCTGGGAATGGGAAGGGTTTTAACAAGCTGATCACTTTCTTTTTTTTTTTTCTTTGTCCAATCCTCTTTTAGGAGGTAGTATAACCCAGTTTGTCTCTGAATCCTGGGTCCCTTAATGAACTCCAAGAAATAGATTTTAGTGTAAGTACAAAAATCCAGTCTTTTTTATTTTTTTTCTAATATGATTTATGTTCATCTTCATTTTAAAGGCAGAGGAAGAGGGGAAGGTGGTTTCTACCAAAGAAGTTTTGATGAAGTTGAGAGTGGATTTGGCCGAGGAGCTCGAGAGATGCATCGGTCACAAAGTTGGGAAGAAAGGTAAGATAATTTGCATCAAAGAAAAGGTAGACAATATCCATACTGAAACACAGCATTCTTTGTTTCACATGCTTGCTTTATACTTTGGTACCAAGTTTGACATGATGATAAGCAAGTTTCTTTCTCGTCCATTGAGCAGCACTGTAAGCCATTCACATTTTGGGTTATGCTGCCTCTTACAAGAGGATTTGGATGGAAAAAACTGTAGGCCATCCCAGGATAACCCCACCTACTACCAGAATGACACATTTTTTTTTATAGTGTTCTCGGAGAATGTACTTCTTGTAAAAGACCAACTAGTCATCTTCAGTCTGGTTTTTAGGATGCCAGGTCCAGACCCCTCGAAACTGGATGTTGCAGGGCTGGCCTGGAAGTAACTCAGGCACTCGGTTCTGCCTAGCGTGCTTTCAAGACTATTATGAAAAGCTAGCTGTGGAGCACTTTTCAGGTCCAGAGCTGCTGGCATTGCCTCAGCACTTGCCTGGTCTCTAAAGCTTGCTGTGTGAGTGAGCTGAATGAGCTGAGCATTAGCAGCTACCTCAAGTTCATAGGTCTCTGGGCTCCTTTTAAATGTTCATATTCCCACCAGTTTCCACTTTGCAAGGACTGGGTACTGACATCATTAGCTGGGTTAAGTGTTATGTGTTGTGCTTTTTTTTCCATCACACAGGGTTGAGGAATCCTCTTCCTGCTTCGATCACCTAATCTTGCTGCCCTCCAGCGTTATTTTGGTCACCTCAAGCCATCTGACTCTCACCTACTTTCCAGCTCTTTGCGTTTGAGTACCAGAGGACTTTCCTATTATCCTTAAATTACATTACTGCCATGCGTTTTTAGTATGTTTCATTCTAGACATGGGTAAATGAGGGAAGGGGATGGTCCTGATGTAGTGAGTGTCCCCATATCACACTCCAATGGCTCAAGCTGCTTGCAGTGTGCCTACTGATGCAGCTGAAGTCTGCAGCCTAAAATCTTATCTTGTGTTCTTTTGAGTCCCTCTCCCATCTTTGGAGTTTTCTAGCTTCATTGAGTGTGGCCAGCTTACCTGCTATATCGGCTGACGTTTTTGCTAGTCATGCAAAACTTTATGGCTCAAATCACGCAGATATTTACTGACACCGATCACAGAGGCCACAGGTGTGCTCCTGCGCCTTCCTCAGTCTCTTCTACCCTGGCCTCTGAGTCGTCTTAGTTGCTCCGATTCTTATTGGACGAGCTTGCCTAGGTGGGGTCACCGTCTTCTGCCATTACTCCCAAATTATTGAAGTGGTACACACCACTCTTGCTTTAATGTGGTAGTAAAGTCGATTTTTTTTACTTTACAGGTACTGTAAATATCTCCTAAACGTGCACCATTTATGAGTTATTTCCCTGTAAAAGACACCTGCGCATGTGCTCTGAAGGAACAGCATGCCCGTGCCATTCCTTCAAAGCTGCGTGCTATAAAAAGTGACTCTTGCGTGCATGTGCGGGAGTGACGTCATTGCAGCTCGCCCATTCCAGCTGCCGGAGCCTGCAAACCAGGAAGAAGGACCAAGTGAAGATGGATGCCTTGTCAGTGGTGACAGCGCACCGCTAGAGAGCTTTGTTTTGAGGTAAGTTTCACATAATGTGCTACTATGTGGTTCACTATCGTTTTAAGCTACAATTGGAACAGGCTGCTGGAGGTCACCCATCTCATTCCTGCATGGGTCCTCTGTCCATACAAATGCATAAGTTACTTTGGTTAAAGCAGAATTGTGGATTTTTTTTTTTTTATTCCTTTGCTGTTACACCCCCCCCCCCAACCCTGCAAGGGTTAACTGCTTATTCTAAGTTCTAGTTGTACAGGGATAATTCATATTACTTTATTCTTTGCTCCAGAAGACTACACACACTATTTGACCAGTCTCCCCAAGCCTTTTCTATTCAGCTATCTGTCCGGCAATTTATCACGGTCAATGCAGGACCAGTAATGTTATCAGGGATACTTTCTGGTCTCTGTGGACGCTGATTTGTACCTGCATGTCTCTTCTGCTGTAGGTCCAGTACACTACCAGTCCATAGTCCTGCTTGAAAGCTTCTCTTCTGCATATCAAGTTTTCAACAAGGTGCTTGCCCTATTACTAGCCCTTTTGCTCTCTCGTGGCATGCCCTTTTTGAGTTATAGACAACCACCTTTTGAGGGTACTATTGGCACAGGCTTTATCAGGCAACATTGTCTTCATTGCCCAGACATTACAGTGGTGCAGATGGATCCTGTACTTACATAAAATATTGCTGAAATTCATTGAATGGCATTTCTAGTCTGAGGGATGGCTCAGGCCAGAGTGTTTTTCACCGGAGAAACTTCAGACTCTGTGATCTCAGATTTGATGCCTCTACTCCAGGAGACTTCCATTTCTTCACCTTTCCATGTGTTTCCTGGGGTCTGATGGTGGCATCTCCTGAGGCAGTTCCATTTGCCCAGTTTCACCTCTAGAATGCAACATTCTGTTGTCTTGGAACATGTTGGTCCAGTCCCTGGACAGACTGTTTTGGTAGGCACCGAGGACCGGGTTGGCTTGGTGGGTCTGGAATTCACCTCTGGAATGGCGATATTCTTTATTCCCAACTTTTGGAAGATCCGCAAGATGGATGCTAGTCTTTTGGGAACCTTGGCCCTCCAGGGTACTTGGTTACTTTGGGTGATTTAGCTGGATTTGCACCACTGGACTGTGCTACTGGAAAGTCATTCACTCTGGATTGAGTCAGTAGTGACATACATCAACCATTAGGAAGGAATCCGAAGCCTCACTGTTGCAAATGAGGTAGATCAGATCCTGCCAAGGGCACAACTTCACATTCTAGCCCTCTGTGCCATGAACATTCCAGCAGTAGACAATTGACAGGCAGATTTCCTCAGCCAGCAACTTCTGGCCCTGGGGGATTGGTCCCTATACCAGGATGTGGTCCAGGGCCTGTGCTAGTTGCATCACTGATGCTGGCTTTACCAGCTTGGCTGTTGGAGCCTAGGTTCTGCAGGACAGAGGCATCTCTGTTTCGATGATTTTTAAACGATGTTCAAAGCTAGGAAATTTACTTCCCGCAATCTTTATCACTGAACGTAGACTTTGCTTGTTGTGAGGCTCAGGGCTTCCACCCTAGGAGTTTCTCTATGGCACAAATACTCTCTCCTACAGCTCGGTCCAAAGTTTGGCTCTCAGCACTGTCAAAGTCAGGTTTATGATCTATCTTCTTTTAGAGGCTGTTAATCTTGTATTCTTGATTAAGGCCTTTGTACAGAGTATATGCTGTTTAACTCCTCCTCTTCCTTCTCCTGTGACTCCCTGGGATCTAAATCTGCTCTCCTTTGTTCTGACTGTAAAATCCTTTTCTTGGAGTCCATTTAGGGATGCAGATTCCACCCATCTGTATTCATGCTCATATTAGTATTGCTTTCTATAAAACTGAGAGTTGCTGGTAGTAGGAGGGGCTGACCTGGGCTTGGCTTGTTTTTTTTTTTCCTCCTTTCCACCTTGTCCAGTTCACCTTTTTTAGTGAGTACAACAATAATAGTTTTCCATTGTAAAAGCAGCATTTTTGAGGTTATCTAGGTTATCTATCCTTAAAGAATAAGTATCCTTTTAGACAAATTGCATTGATCCTTTTTCCCCCCTTTCCCTTGCCTAATAGATCCTACCCTCTTCCTCCACTTACACATAGTTATGGAGAGCCAACAACCATGGCCTAAGAGAAATGTTTGTATCTTGCACTGCAAGTCCTTTGTCTCCTTCCTGTGCTTGCACAGTAGAGCCCCATAGAAGCCTACTGTGCAGGCAAAGCCAGCACAGGAAGACTTCCACTGTAAGATGTCATGTCGGATCTCTGTTAGTATGTATCTATGGTGGATGAGGGTGAGATCAGTTAGATCTGCTTAAAGGGGCAAACATGAGAAGTGCACCTGTCCTTTAACAATAGTTGAGATGAAGGGGTTATTTTAAAGTTGTAAGAAATGCTAAAATAGGGTTTAAAAATGTTGACCCCCTTCTTTCCCCCCAGCACTCAGCTCATACATATGTTGCATAATTTTGTTAAAAAGCAACCTGTTTGAATAACCTTTTTTTAAACTTTTATTGACACGTGATCCCACTACTTAAGCTCCCTTGTGTCAATGAGTATCTCCCATGGCTAGCAAAAGAGAATACCTGCAACAGATATTGTATTCAACATTTTTATATATATGCAGCATACCAACAGTATGCTGCATATATCTGAAACAATATTTTAACCCTGTGTATTTTAGGCTTTCCTACTACTACTTTTAATCAGGTTAACATAGAAGAACTGAGAAATGTTAAAAATTTTGGGACAGAGTGATGTAGGTTTTGAAACTGTTATTCAGTTATTTACTGCATGACTGTCTCTTCAACAGGAGCTCAAACAGTGATAACTTTCTATTTAGCAGGATTGGGAGGGTTTAGAACCTCTGTCTGGGTCTGTTAGGAGAATTTCTTCCTATGCAGTAAATAGAACAGAATATTAGGGTCGAAGGATAACTAGACTGCAGTACAAACCCAACAGACATTCTTCTTACCCATCCCCAATTCCATAAAAAAATCAGTTGAGTGGGACATGGCGTTGTATTCCCCATTGATTCACTTTGATACTACTACTCATATGCTGGCTGTACATGTAATCAATTGCTCTATAAAGCCTTTTTGATCAGTAACAATTATCTTCGTTGAAAAAGAAACAAAGCCCTGGTGGAAAATCTGTCTCGTATCTTTTTGACCAGGAAGATTTTCCGAAATTATAATAAATCAAAAATCGTGCAGCTACCCAAACCTAATTGTGTGCAAAGCAGCAAACACACCACTCTCTAAATCACAAATCCAAATAAATCTCTAGTGTTGCGCTCAGTGAAATATAAATTTTAAATTAAAAATTCTCATAAATGATATACAATTAATATATATCCAATATATGACGATCATAAACCATTAAACAGCAAGAAACAGTAGAAATGACAATTCTTACGTGATGACGTTACAAGGGAGGCTCCACCCGACGCGTTTCATCATACCAGACATCTTCCGGGGCTGACCTTATTTGTACTTTAATTTCTGCCAATGATTCACTATTGAGCACTTCCTTTTTTTATCCTTTATTGGATATATATTGTATATCATTTATGAGAATTTTTTAATTTTAATTTATACAGTAATACCTCGGTTTATGAACTTCATTCATTCTGCAGGACTTTTCATATAGCGAAAAATTAATAAACCGAAACACCGTTTCCCATAGGAATGCAATGAAAAGCAATTAATCTGTTCTGGAGGTCAGAAAAAAGTAAACGCTACTAAAATACTGCATGAGTTATTTTATTAAGTCATGTGGTATTTTAGTAGTGACAGCCATGTGTTAATGTTTCAGCTGTCAGCGGGGTTCCCCACTGACAGCTGAATATAAAAGAATTGCTGGCAATTAAAAAAAAATAAAAAAACAGCGTGGGGGTCCCCCCCTCATCCATACCAAGCCCTTGTATCGATTTCTGGGGAAAAAAAATGGTGTGGGGGTCCCCCCCAAACTCCATACCAGACCCTACACTTTTTTTGTGAATGAGTAGCGGTACCATGTACCCCATATTCACATGGGGGGAGATCTGATTCCGATAAGCCCTCTGCCCACAGACCCCCAACAACCACCGGCCAGGGTTGTGGGGAAGAGGCCATTGCCCCCATCAAAATCCATGGATGGGAGGGGGGGCCCCATGCCGTTTTTTTTTTTTTTATTATGGTGCTGGTTTTTAAATGTATTTACCGCTTTTTTTTTTCTTCACTATAGCTCAGAAATTCAGCTGTAGCTTTTCTTTAAGTTTATTTCCCCAAGTTAAAAGAAACAATGTTTCCTTTTAGTTTCTTAAAAAAACAGTTTCCTGTAACTCCAGGGAAAGTTCAGCTAATCTTGTGAGCTATAGTGAAGAAAAAAAAGCAGGCAATAGCATTTAAAAATTGGCACCGACATACACTTCGTATTGCGAAAAAAAATTTGTAAACCGAGGCATTATTTTAAATGGATTTTCATTAGTAAACCAAAAATTGCATTAACCGAGGCATTTGTAAACTGTACTTCACTAGAGATGTATTTAGATTTTCTGAAATTGTCAGATCTAGGAACAGTTGATCTGTAAATTTATGGCAAACATTCAAGTTCCTTTTTAAAGCTTAAGTTAAGCTATTTACCTGTAGTGAAGTATGCCCCACAATGTGCAGGCAGCTGGATCCTGTAGAAATCTGTGCTGGGTGCCCAGTCCTCTTCCCATCACCAAAATTCTGGCTCTCCCATTCTCCGAAATTCTGGCTTTCCCCTTCCCCGAAATTCTGGCTTTCCCCTTCCCCCGAAATTCTGGCTCTCCCCTTCCCCAGAAATTCTGGCTCTCCCCTTCCCCCGAAATTCTGGCTCTCCCCTTCCCCCGAAATTCTGGCTCTCCCCTTCCCCCGAAATTCTGGCTCTCCCCTTCCCCCGAAATTCTGGCTCTCCCCTTCCCCCGAAATTCTGGCTCTCCCCTTCCCCCGAAATGCTGGCTCTCCCCTTCCCCCGAAATGCTGGCTCTCCCCTTCCCCCGAAATGCTGGCTCTCCCCTTCCCCCGAAATGCTGGCTCTCCCCTTCCCCCGAAATTCTGGCTCTCCCCTTCCCCCGAAATTCTGGCTCTCCCCTTCCCCCGAAATTCTGGCTCTCCCCTTCCCCCGAAATTCTGGCTCTCCCCTTCCCCCGAAATTCTGGCTCTCCCCTTCCCCCGAAATTCTGGCTCTCCCCTTCCCTCCCTTATGCCCTCTCTTCCCCTCTCTTTCCCTCCTCCCCCTTTCCCCTTCCCATCCCCTCTCTTTTCCCCTTCCCATCCCCTCTCTTTTCCCCTTCCCATCCCCTCTCTTTTTCCCTTATTTTCCCCTTCCCCTCTTTTCCCCTATTTTCCCCTTCCCCTCTTTTCCCCTATTTTCCCCTTCCCCTCTTTTCCCCTATTTTCCCCTTCCCCTCTTTTCCCCTATTTTCCCCTTCCCCTCTTTTCCCCTATTTTCCCCTTCCCCTCTTTTCCCCTATTTTCCCCTTCCCCTCTTTTCCCCTATTTTCCCCTTCCCCTCTTTTCCCCAATTTTCCCCTTCCCCTCTTTTCCCCTTCCCCTCTTTTCCCCTCTTTTTCCCCTTCCCCTCTTTTCCCCTCTTTTCCCCTTCCCCTCTTTTCCCCTATTTTCCCCTTCCCCTCTTTCCCCTATTTTCCCCTTCCCCCTCTTTTCCCCTATTTTCCCCTTCCCCTCTTTTCCCCTATTTTCCCCTTCCCCTCTCTTTTCCCCTATTTTCCCCTTCCCTCCCCTCTCTTTTCCCCTATTTTCCCCTTCCCATCCCCTCTCTTTTCCCCTATTTTCCCCTTCCCATCCCCTCTCTTTTCCCCTATTTTCCCCTTCCCATCCCCTCTCTTTTCCCCTTCCCATCCCCTCTTTTCCCCTTCCCATCCCCGCTTTTCCCCTTCCCATCCCCTCTTTTCCCCTCTTTTCCCCTTCCCCTCTTTTCCCCTTCCCCTCTTTTCCCCTTCCCCTCTTTTCCCCTTCCCCTCTTTTCCCCTTTCCCCTCTTTTCCCCTATTTTCCCCTATTTTCCCCTTTCCCCTATTTTCCCCTTTCCCCTCTTTTCCCCTTCCCCTCTTTTCCCCTATTTTCCCCTTCCCCTCTCTCTTTTACCCTTCCCCTATTTTCCCCTTCCCCTCTCTCTTTCCCCTTTCCCCCTTCCCCTTTTCCCCTTCCCCTCTCTCTTTT